>NC_044032.1:14783293-14909894 GCF_901765095.1 Microcaecilia unicolor | reverse complement strand
TGTTACTGGCATGCAAATACTTAAGGTACCATTTATACAATTTGGGGGTCAAATGACAGATGTGTGTGATTCTCCTTTCTTCAGAGTGACACCCCTCTCCTCCCTTTCTCAGGTTCCAAACCACTCCTGTGCTTTTATGATATCAGCAGTACAAGGTTTCTACTTGTCCTTGTGCCAGAGGTTATACTTTTAACATTGCTTCTTTGGAAAGGGAGGCTTATTCTCCTAAATGGGATAGGCAAATGGGGATCTTAGTGGCAAAGTGAGAGGGCATGATAACAAACCCAGTAGACCCATGACAAAAGCAGGTGGGTGCAGGTAAGCTGAGAGAGCCAAAGCAGTCATTGTCCCAGTGGCTGGATCCTTTCTGCTCCTGGAGGAGTAGCCTGTGGTTTAATGCAAAAGACTTTGATTCTGGTAAGCTGGGTTTGATTCCCTCTGTATCTCCTTATGATTATGGGCAAGTCACTTAATACTCCATTTCCCCAGGTACAAATAATACATGAACCACTTTGGAGTCTGATCCTGGTGAGCTGGGTTTGATTTCCCTCTGCATCTCCTTGTGATTCTGGGCAAGTCACTTATCCTCCATTGCCCTGGGTACAAAATAAGTACTTGTTATATAATACATGAGTTTACTTTGATTGTAACCACAGAAAGGCAGTAAATTATTATTATTTTGTTTAAATACTGGAAGCAAGCAGGCAGGTTCACTCCCACTGTGGAGAGCATTAGAGAACCACAGTAAGACCAGTTCAGACTCAGAAAAATGAACCATCCTTTTTTACCTTCTGAACATTAGTGCAAAAATCTGTTGAATACTGAAAAACGTTGGACAGTTGGTAGTCTTAAACCTCCTAAATCCTGAGCACATCTGACAGAGGCCCCCTCAAAACATATGTGTAGTTTTACCATGCCATAATCTAACCCTGGGATTTGTAGAACATAGTAACATAGTAGATGACGGCAGAAAAAGAACTGCACGGTCCATCCAGTCTGCCCAACAAGATAAACTCATATGTGCTACTGTAGAATGGAGTGTTGCCACTATTTGGGTTTCTGCCAGGTACTTGTGACCTGGCCACTGTTTGGAAAACAGGATACTGGACTAGATGGACCATTGGGCTGACCCAGTATGGCTACTCTTTATGTTCTTATGCAACCCTGCCACAATAATAGATATCAGTTGGGAGTACACACACACACACACACACACACACACACACAGTAACACAGTAAATGACAGCAGATAAAGACCCGCATGGTCCATCCTGTCTACCAAACAAGGTGGCCAGAGCCACACCTGCTACTCTCAAAGCAGCCATAAGAAAACTGTATGACCCAGTTGAGCAGGGACTGTTTCTTTGTGTCAGGTGTTCAGCGCTGCGTGCAACTGGTAGCGATATACAATGCTAATAATAATATATAATGTACAGTTAACACCAAAGTAAAATGAGATATGGATCAGAATGAATAAAAATGCATCCCATAAAGGACAGTAACTTCTTTACAACCCCTCTATGTGGCATGCGTGCATTTGTAAATATATGTAGATGCCAAAGACAACTAAGGAGAAAGGGGATGGGACTTGATATACCATTTGGTCACAATAGAAATCAAACAAAATAAAACATGGAAAAGAAAATAAGATGATACCTTTTTTATTGGACATAACTTAATACATTTCTTGATTAGCTTTCGAAGGTTGCCCTTCTTCCTCAGATCGGAAATAAGCAAATGTGGTAGCAGATAGTATATATAAGAGAAACATCAAAGCATTACTTTGACTGTCTGACAGAGTGGGAGGGTGGGGGTATGCATGGGGACATCAAAGCATTTCATTGATATTCTAACAGGATGGGGTGTTGGTAGGTGAGAGGAGGGTAATAAACAGAGAAATAAACAGAGAAATACAGCTTATGGTTTATAATGGGTTAGAAAACCCAGATCCTTGTTAAGTCCTTCTGTTGGGTGTTAAAATATTCAATCATTCTGACTTCAAAGGTCTTACGTTCTTGTATGATTTTAAAGTTACCTTTCAGGATTCTCACTGTGAAATCACTGGTACAGTGTCCTGGTCCTGTAAAATGCTGACCAACAGGGGTGGGAGCCCTACTGGCACCAGTATTGTTCATGTGATGTCTATGTAAATTGAATCTTGTCTTAAGCATCTGGCCTGTTTCTCCAATATAGCATCCTTCATTACATTTTTTACACTGAATGATATATACCACATTGGAAAATGAGCAAGTGAAAGATTCCTTTATGTTGAATACCTTTCCTTTGTGGATGACTGTGGGGTCCTGTGAAATGTTTTGGCATAGTTTGCAACTGGATAAATTACAGGGAAGTGTGCCCTTCTGTTCCTTTCAGTCTGTGATGGAAGTTACTTCTGATTAGCTTGGGTTTTAAGTTGGGTGGCTGTCGGAAGGCCAGTACTGGTGGGGATGGAATATCTCTTCAGTAATTCATCCTCCTGGAGTATAGGTTGTAGATCTCTTATGATTTTCCTCAGTTTTTCCAGCTCTGGGTTGTATGTCACTACAAGGGGGATTCTGTCTGTGGTTTTTTCTCCTTGTACTGTAGCAGATTCTCCCTGGGTGTTTTGAGGGAGGAGGCAATATTCTTGGAGATTATTTGGGGTTGTAGCCTGTTGAATGATGCAGTCAGGGTTTTAAGGTGTCTGTCTCTGTCCCCTGGGTCAGAGCAGATATGGTGGTATCTTGTGGCTTGGCTGTAAATGATGGATCTTTTTGTATGTGAAGGATGGAAGCTGGAGTTGTGGAGGTAGCGGCATCTGTCTGTGGGTTTCTTGCATATAGATGTTTGTATACAGCCATCACTGATTGAGACCGTGGTGTCCAAAAAATTGACTTTTTCTGGGGAGTAGTCAATTTGAATCTGATTGTAGGATGGTATGTATTGAAGGAAGAATAAAATTGTTTCAGAGTTTCTTCACCCTCCGTCCAAATCATAAAAATGTCATCGATGTACCGGTAGTATTTTAGAGGTTTGGTCTGGTGTGTATTCAGAAATGTCTCTTCCAGCTCAGCCATAAAAAGGTTGGCATATTGGGGTGCTGTCCTGGTGCCCATCGCAGTGCCCATTATTTGTAGATAGATATCATTGTTAAAGCGGAAGTAGTTGTGAGTTAAAATGAATTTGATTAATTTTGTAATAGTTTCTGGTGAGTATTGATGGTCCAGTGTGGATTTTTTTTAGGAGTCTTCCACATGCAGCTATGCCATCCGCATGTGGAATGTTGCTGTATAGTGATTCTACATCCATCGTGACCAGAAGGGTGTTTGGTGGTAATTGCTTGATATTTTTCAATTTATTCAGAAAGTCTGTGGTGTCTTGTATGAAGCTGTTAGTTTTGTGTACGAGAGGTTTCAGTTCCCTCTATGAATCCAGATATTTCTTCCGTGAGTGTGCCAATACCTGATATGATTGGTCTGCCAGGGTTTCCCGGTTTGTGGATCTTGGGTAGCATGTAGAATGTGCCCACAGAAGGCTGGTTTGGTGTGAGTTTCTTCAGGTGAGGTTGTGCTTGTGTAGGAAATGTTTTGATAAGGTCTTTCAGCTCTTTTGTGTAATCCTGTGTGGGTCCTCAGTTAGTTTCCTGTAGTATTTATTGTCTGAGAGCTGTCTGTGCCCCTCTTCAATGTATTTTTGTATGTCCATAATTACCACTGCACCTCCTTTGTCTGCGGGTTTGATGATAATGCGTTCGTTAGTTTGTAGGTTCTTATGGCCGCTCTTTCTGGTGGGGTAAGATTGTACAGGATTCTCTTTTGTTTGTTGGAAAGTTGGGATTTCACCCTATGTCTGAAACTTTCTATGTAATTATCCAGCTTGTAGTTTTGTCCCTCCTGTGGTGTGAATAAGTGTTCTTTTGTTTAAGACTGTATTCCGGACTGTTTGGTGTTCCTTTATTATAGAAATGTGTTTTAAGGCGCATTTTTCTAAAGAATTCTTCTAGGTCTGAATATAGTTGGATTTCATCTAGTTACTGGATGGGCAAAATGAGAGCCCTTTGAGAGTACAGAGACCTCATGCTGTGATAATTGATGGTTCGAGAGGTTTATTATCCCCATTTGGTTTGCATCTGTAAAGGTGTGATTAGTATTCCCTGGTTTGTTTGGGCTCTGATTTTCACATGCCTCAGACGTGTATCCAAGTGTCTCAATCAAAGCAGTTAACATAGTATATAGGTACTTATTTGTGCCTGGGGCAATGGATGGTTAGGTGACTTGCCCAGAGTCAGGAGGAGCTGCAGTGGGAATTGAGCCCAGTTCCTCCAGGATCAAGGGCCACTAGGCTACTCCTCCCCTCCACTCCACTCAACTCAACCTGTTGGGGAGCAGTTTGGGGTGTAAAGTGCAGTTGTGAAGGGTATGTTCGGGGGTGCTAATAAGCCAGAAAGAAACCTGGTCCAGACAAGATGGAATAGGCTGTAAATCTGGGCAAGAAGGATCAGTGTAGTGAAGCAGAAGAATCTCATCTTTAGATACACTTTTTGCATCCTTTCCTGGACAGAAACAAATTGATTATTGCAATTCTTTGTAAACTGACCTCCCTCAAATGTTATTGCAGAGATGGGCTGCATGGGCTGGTTCTAAATTACATGAACATATCAGTCCAGTTTATTCTCTTTACATTGGTACCAATAAAACCAGATTGATTTTAAATCTTGTTTTTGAGTTTTAAGACCTTTGCTTCATAATTGTATTCATGAGAACATCACAATCTTCACAATCAGCATCGCTTCAGTTGCCTGACAATTTGAATCTTGTCTTAACAAGATCCAGAATATTTTCGTATGCTGGCTCAAATATATTAAAACAAATTACAGAGCTGACATACTTTCATAAATGTTGTAAAAGTTTACAAGGCCTTTTCTGTATTGATTGATTTTTTTTATAGATTTTTTTTTGGGGGGTACTGCTGTGATTTGTATATTTTGATTTTATGTTGTGAACCGCTTTGGAGCCATTTTTTGAGAACAGGCTACAAAGAAAGTGCAACCCTCCCAAACTATATTCCACGACTGCTCCACCCTGAAAGTTTTGCCCCTACAACTGCCCCCCAACCCCCCAAAACTGTGCCTCTGCAATTGCCTCACCATATAAACCATATATAATGCACAGAGTAGCAGCTGGCACATGTGCATAATGCATGGCCAGACTGGTCTTCATCTGCCATCATCTACTATGTATGCTCTTGCAACTCTGACTGCCGATATATAGGGTAATATTTAGCGGTCAGCGTTTTTTAAACACTGACCACCACCCCCGAAATGACATCTGCATATTCACTGCTGGCATTAAATATCCAGGTATGTGTGGATGGCCACCACTTAACCAGATGAGTGCCAGTATTTGGCCGTTAACTAGTTATTTGGCCAGTTCACACAACCAATTAAGAGTTGAGTGTTTGCCTACTCTACCCCGGACCACCCACACAATAGCTGGTTTCGGCTTTAGCTACTACTACTACTACTACTTAGCATTTCTATAGCGCTGCTAGGGTTACGTAGCGCTGTACAAGTTTAAACACGGGAAGGGACAGTCCCTGCTCAAGAGAGCTTACAATCTAAAGGTAATAAACTATGTAGTCAGTGTAGGTATCATGAATGGGGAAGGTGGTTAGGCGCCAAAAGCAAGGGAGAAGAGATGGGCCTTGAGTAAGGACTTGAAAATGGGCAGGGAGGGCGCATGGCGTATGGGCTCAGGAAGTCTGTTCCAGGCATAAGGTGCTGCGAGGCAGAAGGGGCGGAGTCTGGAGTTAGCGGTGGTGGGTAAGAGGGGATATTGAGCAGCATAATCCAGGTAAGGTCCGCTGGATATTCCCTGGGGCCTGGTCAATGTGAGTTAACCACCTCTTTAACACTGTTTTTGACTCCTAACCACTACTCTGTACCCTTTTGTCCCCTCCTCTTTAATTCCCTTACCTCTTAGTTGTTCTGTCTGTTTGTCTGTCCTACTTAGATTGTGAGCTCTTTGAGCAGGGACTGTCTTTTTATGTATGATGTACAGCGCTGCGTATGCCTTGTAGCGCTATAGGAGTGATAGTAGTAGTAGTAGTAAAAGCCTGTCTTGACCAGTGAACTCACTTTGAAAATTGACCCCATAATATTTAATGTATCGACACTGCTGGAAGCATGCAAGCAGTGTTCTCCCATACATTTTACATGCCGTTATTTGCTTACAGAATTGTGTGCATTTTTTATTTTACACAAGTTAAGAAACCGTGCACTGAACTTCAGCACACCCGTGTAATGCACAGCTTTCTACATCGAGGCCTCAGTCAACAGTTGACATAGTCCTTGCTGTTGTGCGGTGTCCGAGTTGAAAGTTTGCAAATTATCCCGGTCAGTTGCTAAGCAGGTTGTAAATATAAACAAAAACATACTTTGAAAAAAACGTTTGCAAATGCCAGAAATCTTTTGATTAGAGCATTAGAAAGTATAACACTGAATTAAGATGCATCTCAGAGACCCAGTGGACGGAGAATAGCCAGTGGGATGCTGTGATACCAGGGAACAGATTTTATCGCAATGATAGTACCACCCTTCCACCCTATCATGTTAAAGAGGGCAATGAGATAACCAGAATAAAAGTTCTGCAGGAAACAAAATACACTGTAGAATCTTTATGCAGATATATGTAGACACACACATGTAGGTATGAGTGAAAGGTATATGTTGATGGGATTTCGCACTTGCCTGGCTGTCAGCTGCTTCTGACCTGGGCAGCTACCTGGACTCCCTAATGGTTCAGCTGGTCCCATGTCCAGTCTATTACGGGAGTCTATGCTGAACACTGGCCTTTACACTGCCAGTTTTTGACATGTGCCGGCAGTTAGACTGGCCAAAAAAAAATCCGGCCAGGCTGGCTGATAAAAATTCTTTACCGACATTTCTTATTATTTGTCAAAAGAAATGTTCTCAGACTTGGACAGATAAACACCAGCTGAGCTGATATGGCTGCAGCCAGGAACCGAGTCTGGCAAACTGCCTGAGATACCATGGGCTTAAGGAGGAGGGGTAGGTAGGGGCATGGAGAAGGGGAGACAGGAGATTGGGTAGGGTGGCAGCCCTCTTGCAGTACAGTAACCAGTGTACAGCAGGGTGTTGGTAATGTGGGGGAACCAAGGCATGTTATTTTTAGGTGAATGTTGCTTGAAAGTGGTAGGAGAGACTGCATCCAGCCTGCCCTGGCCTCTGCTTCCTCCACACACAAGTGGGGCTATTTTTAACAACAAGCAAAGATAGGGCTTTGTGTGGGATCCCAGCCGGGGCTGAAAGGCAAGCTGTGTAACTGTTCATTCCCCCCCCCCCCCCCCCCCCCCACCCCACCACCTCACCCCAGGCCTCCAGCTGCACAGGAGAAGGGCTCAGATTTATTCTTAGGCTGGAGGTGCTGAGGGGGGAGAGGTTAGAAAATTCCGATGAAATGTATTAGCTCACAGGAAAGTTAGCAAAGCAGTCAGGAGGCAGACAGACACGGCACATGTGGAACTCAGGGGCTGCCCAACCTTCAGCCTTTTCATTCAGGTTTCATGAAGATGCTGTTGTGTTTTTAATTATACATTTTTTTGTGAAGTAAGTGACGGCAGATAAAAGACCCAAACGGTTCATCCAGTCTGCCCAACAGTCCCGTTCATTATCAATTCAAGATTAAAAGCAACAATGAACGTGATATTATATACTTGATCATGGTCTTTCTTTGGTGTTTCTGGAACATAGACCACAGAAGTCCGCCCGGCTCTGTCCTTATGTTCCAACTACTGGAGTTGCCATCAAAGTCCACTCCAGCCTATCCGAATCCAACCTGTCGTTTGCGGGACACAGACCAGAAAAAATCTGCCCGACACTGCCCTCACCTTCCAAATTCCTGAAGTTTCTGTCGAAGCTCTCTCCAGCCCATCCTAAACTGCATCGCCATATGCGGGGACTCAGACCATATAAGCCAGCCCAGCACCGGCCTTAGTTGATGCAGCCGGAGTCACCATCTAAGCAGCACTTCACATGCAAACACATATGCAAGCCTTTAAGTTTGTTTCTATATCACTTATTTCTGAATAGAGATCCTCCGTGTTCATCCCATGCTTTTTTTAATTCCACCACAGTTTGTTTTCTCCACCACCTCCCTCAGGATGTCATTCCAGGCATCACCATTTTTGTTGTTTGATGCGATTTATATTTAATGCTTTTGTCGTATTTATAAGATAAAATAGTGCAGCTGACCTGTTAGTCCACTTGAAAGTGTAGAAGTAACAACTAATTAAACAACAAAATAAAAGGCAATATGATATCCTTTTACTGTATTAACAACACATTTCTTCATTAGCCTTCAGGAACTAAAACCCCTTCCTTGGGTCAGGACAGAATGACAGTCATATTTATTGTAAGAACGTAAGAACAGCCCTACAGGTCAGACACTGGATTAGACCAATGGTCAATCTAGTGCAGTCTCCTGCTTCCAACAGTGGCAAATCCAGGTTACAAGTACCTGGAGAACCCCAAATAGTAGCAGCATCCCATGCTACCAATCCCAGGGCAAGCAGTGGCTTCACTCATGTCCATCTCAATAACAGACTATAGACTTTTCCTCCAGGAACATGTCCAAACCTTTTTAAAACCCAGATATGCTGATCGCCATTATCACATCCTCCGGCAGCGAGTTCCAGAGCTTAACTGTTCTTGAGTGAAAAAATATTTCTTCCTATTTGCTTTAAAACTATTTCCATGCAATTTCATTAAGTGGCCCCTCCCCCAAGACCCAAACCATCCATTCCCCTCCTAAAGCCCCCCCCCCCAAAAAGCATCCACTTTGCTGCCAAAGACCTCCCAAGAGCATCTATCTACTTCCCAAAGTTCTCCCCGCCCCTGTAGACTCCCAGTGGGTGAATGTTCTGTGTGGGGGGGGGGGGGTCCTCTTGAGGGATGATGCCCTGGCAGGAGGTTTTGTGAGGGGATTGGATGTTCAATTCAGGCTGCAGCGGTCAGCGTTAATGGGGTTAATAATTTTTATTTCAAGAAGTCTTTATTTTCCTTTAAAACATGACTCATAAACCTAAGGTAGATTAATATTTTTGAAACTGGATCTTCAATCACCATAGATCATAAATTTCTGAAATCCAGTAACTGTATATACACATACAACTTCTTATCATACTAATCCAAAATATTCCAGAGTCATGTATCTTTGCAGCTTTTATCTTAGTATCTTCAAACCATCTCTCACTGGTTTCCCCAGAACCTCAGTGATGTTAATCGCTACAATTCAGTTTCAATTGCAGTGATATATATAACATCTAAATCTTCACTGGTTCTAAGATACTAAGATAAAAGCTACAAAGATACATGACTCTGGAATATTTTGAATTAGTATGATAAGAAGTTGTATGTGTATATACAGTTACTGGATTTCAGAAATTTATGATCATAAACCTATATGCCATTTGAACAATGCAATGCAATGTAAATCCAGACTGCCCCAATTTGACTGCCCCTATCGGACTATCCGTTCACTTGTCTCTTAGATTGTAAGCTCCTTGAGCAGGGACCGTCCCTCTATGTTAAATTGTACAGTGCTGCATAACCCTAGTAGCGCTTTAGAAATGTTAAGTAGTAGTAGTAGTAATGTTTTTCAATGGAGATAATACCGTTCCATCCTACAAGATACAAGATTCTATAAATGTAACATCAGGAACCAAATGAAACTTCAAAGATTTTTAAGAGTTTTACATAGGAAATTCCCCACCCCCCATCCCTCACCCACCCCTCCCCATTCTCTCCCCTCCCTCCCCAGGGGTTAATAATTTTAATTGCTGTTAGGGTTTGTGCATTAACCATGATTGTTACTGGTGATTAATCAACAGCACTAATGTAATTTATTTTGCTAGTATTCCATCTTGGGCCTTTCCAAGAAGGCTAGATTTATAATTAAATCAATAAAGCGCATAGATGGTAAGTCCAGGATGTGAGTCTTCCAGCTGTCAGAGTCCCTCTGGTACTCACAGAGCATAATGAACTGTAAAGTCATTTACGTTGTTATAGCAAACCCAAATTAGGAGGCGGGGCAAGTGCTGGGCAGACTTCTATGGTCTGTGCCCTGAAAATGGCAGAAACAAATCAAGGTCAGGTTTTCACATAAAGTAGCACATATGAGTTTAAATTGTTGGGCAGACTAGATGGACCGTGCAGGTCTTTTCTGCCATCATCTACTATGTTACTATGTTTCAAAAACTGCCTTGTCAAGGCCCACAATAATTTAAATGGAGTTCATCTGTGTCCGGTCGCAATATCTGAACAGATTTGCATACGCCTGGCTGTTTCTGATGCGTGAAGTGAATGTGAAGGAAAAGAATTGCACAAAATGCTGAAGGTGCAGTGGCACCATGGAGTGGTATAGATGCGATCAGTGGTGTAGCCTGACAGACATTTTGGGTGGGTACAAAATTGTATCTCTGCTCCCCCAACACACACCTCCCAACGCAAAATACAAATACTTTGAGGATCTCCAAGCTCTGTCAGCTGAAGATGTCCTTCAAAGATGGCCAGAACAGCCTTCTACCAAGCTTGGCAGGGAGCAGCAGCAACTCCTTAAGCCACCGATGCCAGCATCCCATGCATGCTTAGTTGTCAGTGGCTCAAGGATGTTACCGCCATGTGCTAAGCTCAGTAGAAGGGAGTTCTGGCTGCCTTCAGAGGAGGTCCTCAGCTGACGGAGCTTGGGGATCTCCACCAGCTACAGCAAGGGTCTGGGCTAGTTTTAGACATGCTAGGGCCCAGGACATACTGGGTCAGGCCAATGGTCCATCGAGTCACCGATGCCGGCATCCCATGCATGCTAGTTGTCAGTGGCTCAAGGATGTTACCGCCATGTGCTAAGCTCAGTAGAAGGGAGTTCTGGCTGCCTTCAGAGGAGGTCCTCAGCTGACGGAGCTTGGGGATCTCCACCAGCTACAGCAAGGGTCTGGGCTAGTTTTAGACATGTGTATAATTATAGTACAGCAAGAGGCCCTCACTGGATGCCCACCGGAAGGGTGGAAGGCCAGATTTTAGGACTCAGGCTGTAAAAATACCAGCTAGGTTTAAAAATCTATGACTGGCTGAGCAAGGACTTGCTTTTCCTGCAAGTTAATATGTGTTCTAGCCTAAGACCTATCCACTGGAATAGTGGTGGACCAACTACATAGCTTTGAAACCTGGTGCAACTTCCAAATTGAGTGTAACACACATGATGTAGAAATTAAAGACAGAATTGATAAGAAGTTTGGTTCATAACACGGAGTCTGTCCTTATAAGATGGCACTCAGATTACAAGATGATATGAACCTAATATATCCAAATTTAGATATCTTCATAAAAAAGTTGTTTTGTTCATGTTTTGATGTTTGGATGTCCGTATCTAGGGAGATGTTCATGTTTGATGTTTGGATGTCCGTATCTAAGGAAGTGTTTACAAAAAGGGAAGTTGCACAACAAGTTGCAATACTAAAACGGAAGAGCACCTGGCCGGAGGTCATGACTCATAGATTAAGCAATATTAGAGAAAAAATCCCTCTCCATAGACTTGTATAGGGACCAAAATGTATAAAAGCAGGGTGCATGCAAGCCCTCGGAAAAAGAACTTTTCTCCAACGCCTCGGAAGCAGCAGAGCTCCGGTCAGCTGAATCCAGAATTTGTCTGATGAATGTACCTGATTAAAATCTGATATGCAAATAAACTCTTCATTCTAAATGATGGTTTGTGGGCTTCACTCAATGATGAAAGGCTGTAAGTACAAATGCTTTTGCTGCATCCAGCAGCTATCTTTCACTGCATTGTATAACTTGTAATCTGATTCCAGTTTGTCATAAGGCTGGTACCTTTTCCTTAGACCTAGCGTCTCTCTCAGTGGCAATTTCTCTTAGAACTTCACAACCCCCTGATTACCCCAGTACTAGTGCTATTTAGAGATGGAGTCAGATTAAGGTCACTCTAGCCTTCTTGGGGGGGCTTGGGACCCCTAAATTCACAACATTGGTGACCCCGGATCGCTGATCTAACACAAAAGCCCCCCCAATACTGTCCTTCTTTCCCTAATTTTTGAACGCAGAGGGGATAAATATTTGCGTTCAAACCTTCCTTTCTGTCTTTCAATATTCTGTTCTGTTCTTTCTCACCCTCTTTTCTTTCTTTCTATCCCGCCCATCTTTTGATTTGCGTGATGTGCGCAAGAGTGTATTTGGTGTGTGATTGGTGCATAACACTGAATCCAGGCGACTGCGATTTGGGGTGTGTTACCTGTTTCTTTCACGTTCAAATTCTTTGGATCGGTCTCAAATGCTAGCATTCTCGCTTAACGATCCTTTGAGGTTTGGCGTTTTATTTCTTCTTCCCACCCTACGCTTTGTCTTTATTCCTCCTTTTTGAATCCTCGTTCTTTTGTTCTTACTATGTATTCAGTTCTTTGTTTTTGACTCCCTATGGATCTTCTTTATTCTTCTGTCAGTCTTACTCCCCTTCCCCGTCTTTTTCCCTGTTCTCCTTCACTCTAAGTTTTTCTGCCTCTACCTGTGCCTCTACCTGTGTCTGTCAGATGTTCCAAGAGCTCTCTTAGCTGTCCCGCTGTCCCTTCTTTCTTTCCCCCCCTGTGCCCGTCACTGTGCTCTAGATTTTCCTTGTCACTTTCTCCTGTCCCTCATCAAACCTTTCTGCTTCCTCACTCTCTGATTTCACCCTTTTCTGTGATTGAGCCACTCTAGGCTAGGTGTGTTTCTGGGTAACACTGCGCGTTTAGACTGAAGCCTGTCTATACAGTATCTTTTCCTTAAAATCATTCTGCTTTCTCTGTTCTTATAACCACTCTTCAAAACCGATCACTCAAACCTGACAGCCCCCACCTTTTCACTTCTGCTTCCACTTGCCTATTTTGTGTAGTTCCGTTATGTATCTTATGAATGTCTACTAACCCTATTCTTCTGCTTTAATTTCACTGGACTGGCATATACCCTGGTGAAAAGTGCCCATTTGAGGGGTACTGGGAACTGGTATTCAGTCCGCTCCTTTTCTAACCCCTTCCTCTGGTACTCTTCTGTTTTTCTGCCTTCTTCCTCTGTTCTCTTATCGCTTTCTCCTTCTGCCCTGAGCTGGCACATTTGTTTTTCTGTTCTTGTCCTTTTGTGAGTCTGTCTAACGATTGTTAATTCTGACCCAATCGGGTGTTAGATTGAGTTACCTTTTACTGTCACTATGCTATCTGCAAGCTTCGGTTAACGGCGCTCAGCGTCCTAGCCACTTATTGGCCTAATACTTTTGACTATGAAGGAGATGCCGGTTTCCTGTACGGCTGTGGTTTTTCTTCGCACTTTATTTCTTTTTTTATATTTACACACATTTGCGGTCCCAAGTCTACCGATTCTTTAAGTCTCTCACTGTCTGTTGCCAGTTCTAAGTATTGTTAACCGGTGTCTTTATTTTGCAAGTGCGTCTCATGCCTCGAGAGCTTGCTGTCCGTTCGTGTGCTGTAAACAGATTGTCACCATCTTCCGCTCTGATAACCCCCCCCTTGCTTCCTCTCATACAGCTTTAAACCACACTTATTTCTATGCCTGCCTGCTTTGGAAACCCCCCCGTCTAAAACTTTCATGATATTATAACTCTCCACTTGAGCAGTCCCGGTCTGTATTCTGTCTCTGTTCCCCGCAGCCACTTTAGATGCTTCCGGGTTTAATTTTCGCTGCATAGACCCCCGTCTCTGCCACTTTCGGCACCTTTCTGCCATACTCACTATATATGAAACTGCTACTATGCTCTAAGCCTTCTACCTTTGTATTTTGTCTTTGCTAAAAGTCCCAAAAGTCCTGCACTAATCCTGACAGTTGTCTGCGTTAAGCTCCCGTTGTTACTGCTTCTCAGAGTAAATTTGCCACAGCCTCGGCTGTAAGACTTTTAAATTTATCTCACTTCCACCTATACTTTCTCCTTGCAAAAGGTCTCTTGGCTACTATTTTCAGTTGTAATTTTAAATTTGTACTTGTCCTAGTAGCTGTTATCACACCCTTTTAATTTACAATTTGTTCTGGGACAATGTTATATTTTTAATTAATAATGTTTAAGATTTGTCATTTATTTTCCTATTTGACATTTGCTTTTGGTCATTTCTAGCTTGTGTAATCGGTTCTGAATTAACTTTTATATTAAGGTTTCCTGTTGTTGACAATGCCAGCAGATGTTTCTTTCTCCCAAGCTGTGCATAATTTCATATCTAATTGCCTAGGTTTCCCTGAATTTGTAGTTTGATATAGGGCTTTATTGTGACATAATTAGGAAACATACCTTTGCAGTTTGCTGTTTAGACGCTATATAGATTATATCCTGCTCCCTTTATAAGCTAGGGGGCTATGCTGTCCCCGCCCATCAGCTTCTATTGCTTGCATTATCTATTTTACTGTTTGTGTTATACTGCGCTAGATATGAGGAGATCTTATTCACTCTCTAGATTAGATTCTCATATGCTTTGCATTTCCGATACTCATATAGTTCAGGTGCTCTATTTTAATGGTGTGCTCGTTTAAAAGAAATATAAGTTATAGCCCCTGCACCGTACTATCGTGTTAGTTTTTTTTCAGGATGCTTTTTAATACTTTTTAATCATCGGTGAGCCTGACTATATTATAACGTTATCTACAGGAAATACTGCACTTCCTCGCTTGCGTTGTGGTTTTCGTCCTCCGAGTGCATACAGCCTTGACTGGCTTATTTTAAACACTTGTCATAATGAGCTAGGTTATAATATTTCCTGATGAATATTTCCACGTCCTGAGAATGACAATCGCTTTTAAATAATATGGTTCTATAAAGAGTTAAATTGTGTAAGTCTTTATAACAAGTTTGATATGAACTAGGATCCAACACAGAAAGTCACATGAAATTACAATGGATTATTGTTACATTAAGAGTTAGATAACCCCTTGTATAACTTATATGATAGTAGAAGTATTATGTACTATATAGCAGCATTTCTTTGCTTTTACCTTAATAGATATGCATATAAAATATGTTTTACCTTTCCGATTGAGAAGATGATGGCTGCGTGCCATGAGAATACAGTTATTTCCTGTTGGTTCTTTATAACCCAACCCATCTTTTCTTTCCTTCTAATGCTGCAGCTGTTCTGTTTGTCATCATTTAGACATATCATTTCAGTCACTGACTAGTATGTATGTTTTATGCCGTATCATTGGAAGTTCTTGGTGTAAGAATCACATGTTTTAATTTGTTTTTTTTTTTCCCTTTCACCTGTTTAGCCACAAAAGCTTCCTGCCATCGCATTGGGGTTTATTTTGTTTATTATGTTCCTTTTCTGAGTGTATGGGTATTAATTTGTCATATTTAGGGGTATTAACTTGTCATATTTGCACCACGATTCTAGTGTCCTGTTTCACAATTTATTGAATTATATGCTTCTCTTATATTTTCCTGTTTAGATGCTACTTCCAACCTATCCGGTACCCGCCCCAAAAGCATTTAATATGTATTTGCCTTTATTTCATTTATTCTAGGGGTATAGCTCCGGACTACACATGTTATAATGTCTGTTAATATACATTTTCTTGCCTTTTGTTGAAATCGGTGTTCCAGTTACAGTACATATATGGTTCTCCCCTGTTACTCTTATTATAGTATGTAGTAGTTTCATGTCTTGTTTAAAGTCTATATTTTGTTTCCATATACAGCTCCCAACCTACCCTTACAGCTTATTTTTGCCTTACATTACAAATTAGGTAGGCCCAGTTTTTATCATATAATATGTACACTTATCTTTCCTAAATAGTTTTCTTCTTTTACTACAGGTATGAATGAATTTATTTGTACTGTTTGCCCTTGTATTGCAGGCTTTCTTATTGTTACTGTTTCGCTCTAATGCTTTTGAGTTTCCTTCTCCTGGTTTGTTGAGTGGAAAATATATTGTCTAGTGAATGATGAACGTGGAATTTTTCACATTTTTTGTCCTGACTAAGGTGTTCCAACTAAAGGCTCTTTTTATGACTGTGCCTTCCCCAAAGAGCTTACATTTGTTTTGTTTTGGAATATTTCGTTTTTCTCTCTATTTTTCTACCACTTCTATAGTAATTTTCAGGGGCTTTTCCCTGGGACATACTATACTTTTATTGTTTTCTTATATACCAGTGTCACGCTATAACTATTGGGTTTGATATCGATGCCTGGGGCTTACACCCATCGAAGGTGATCCTTCGTTGGATGACGGTATCTCAATTAGTAGAAGCAGAATTCCATTCCATTTTTGGAGTGGCCTGCGGATTCGGCATTATTGCCCGTATATGAGTTACCTAGTACAGATGAGCGTGGGAGCAATATAGAGACGTCTGAGGCTTTTCGTTGCGAGTTTGGACTAGTTGACGAGGGCATTCAATATTTTTGGATGGTTAGCTTTTACACGAGAAGTTTCCTAACTTTCCAATGTTGTAGTTTGGTTATTCGTATACGAGATGTTCCCTAACCACAAAATTTTGAGTGGGTTGTTATACACGAGAAGTTTTCAAACTACAGGTCCTTTGGGGTGATTAGTCGCACACGAGAAGTTCAATCGTATACGAGAAGTTCAATAGTCAGCGGAAACCCATTGGACCGCTGCTCTCCAACTCAGGACACCTTATTCGCTGGTTTTTTGAGTTCTTTTTGGGAGTGTTTGCAATGTCCCTTTTTGGGGGCTCTATCATGGGCTGGAGCTCATGGCCATGTATACGGGATAGTTCTTGGCAGGCTGGGAAACCTGGTTTCTTTATGTCTTTAGAAGCACACTCTGGGGAGTAGTTTTCATTAATTAGGGGTAGAGTAGTATAAATATATAATAGCTGACACTAGGTATTTATTCACTTATTCACCCACTCTTTGGGTACATCCCTGTTTACTGTTTTTGTCTCTCTCCCTTTTTATGTCACTAGCGGTCAAAGCGTTGAGCTTTCCGCTAATTAGTAATTTTTATTTTGGGTCCCTATGTTGGAGTACATTAGCTGATGCGTGAGTATGATTGTGTTATGTCTCTGCATGTTCTACTATCAGGATAATTATTGCATGTTTTTGTAAACTATTAGCACATTATCATTTCTAGGTCTCCCTGTTATCTCTGAAGCTGCCTTTTGAACCACTGACCTTGTACCGGGTTCTAGATCTGGTCAATATATATATTACTAATCTAGTTCATTTTTCTATAACATGTTACAGGTCTGAAGTTTATTTGTAGACCACTTGCTCACTAGGTCCCGTTATTATACATATTGGGTGATGTTGTTCACTACCCATTATATCATATCTTCCTCGCCAACACCAGATACTGGTGATCTGACATCTAATCAGATCTCTGGTAAGGACTTTCTGAAACAAACCTTTCTATTTTGTGGTTTACCTGCCTATGCCACTGAAAGTTTTCAATTGATTTTCTGCACTGGAGATTACATTGCACGAAGCGTGAGTATATTTTCATTTATTGTATGTGTTACTATTAAGCTTGCCGTTATATACTTTCATAGCCTGTTGGATTAGCACTAATTTAAATGTTTTATTTTACCAAATTTAGGATTAAGATTTTGTCCTCAGTACACAGGGATACCTCTGTATGTGAGACAACAACTGTGTCTGTGTACGAGTGTGGTTTTCCTTTTCTTTTGTGTGCTGTGACTTGTGATTGGCTACTGGAATATTATTTTCATATTTTTTTTTGTTTTGAAACCCTAAACAATTCCTTAACCGTGCACAATTCCAATGATTGGCTTTGAACTACATTTAGAAATATCTCGCTTCCTCTTCTAAGCTTCAAGTTTTCTACGTATCAGGATTTGATTACTATTTTAATTTTATGCCTATATGTTCCCATGTGTCCTGTGATAAATGGCATATATTAAACCAGCTAATTATTAAGGAATCATTTCTTTAGTTTTAAATTATTGCTTTAAGGTTACTCCACGAGATTGCCTATCAACTGCAGTGATAGTAAATCTCAAAGGAGTGTTTTTTCCCAGGATTGTATATTATTTCATTTGAGCAATGTTTGTTTGATTGGTGACATGATGTTAAATACCTGATTGTTTTTGATTTATGGTAAATTGCTTTCACTAGAAATGCAATCACTTTTTTGTTTTAATTTTTTTTTTCTTTTCACGTCTTATCTACAACTTTCAAACTTCCTTCCCTGCCTCTTAAAGATTTATAGTTTTAAGATAGAGTTCCAGCATTTCTGGTTCTCAATAGGGTTTGGAGATTAACCCTTGCATAACATAACTAACTGGTAAATCGGAACTAAAGAAATTAAGGTTGCTATTATTTCAGAGCTATGTTCAGATAAGACTAGCTACAATTGCCAGTTTCCTTTT
This sequence comes from Microcaecilia unicolor, assembly GCF_901765095.1. NCBI lineage: Eukaryota > Metazoa > Chordata > Amphibia > Gymnophiona > Siphonopidae > Microcaecilia > Microcaecilia unicolor. The sequence goes on along the minus strand of NC_044032.1, from coordinate 14,891,506 downwards.
TATTGAGACCCGTACCTATGGGAAACAGATAAAGTAATAACCTTCTTTTCCTCCTTTTTCCTCTCCTGAAGTATTAATTCTATGAAGACTCATTATACTAGCATAAAGTTTTAATACGAAAACTTAAACTTACAGTTTTTGTCTGATGTACAGACCTATTTTCAGTCACCATAATATCCAATGCTTGCAGTGAGGAGTAAACTCAAATTAAACACAGGAAGCACCGTTATTTCGTGATTTCCTTAGGACCGAATGACAGAGATTAACCCTTGTAGTTCTTATTTTCTCTTAAGTTCATTTTTACAAAAGCTTTGAACTCAGTATATGATACAGGAATTCATTACGTGTTTCAGATTTTTAATAACTAGATGGGTTATTCTATGATTCTGTGTTATCCTTGCTACTCTTTGTTTAGAATTCAATGTAGGCTTACAAGCTGTTCCATTTATCATACTGGTCCATATGAACATATCCTACTGGTCAATTTATGCATTTATTGCATTAATAAAAATTGTTATTATATCCTTGATTTTTGAATTTTACTAAAATGTTTAAAGAAATGCTCCTACTTCTTGTCTTCTGCTTATAAAGCGGCTCCTCCTCTGTATTTAAAATATACTCTAAATTGTAAATTGATTCCTGGGAATATATAAGCTTATTTTTAGCTATCCCTCTGAATGTGAATCTTGATATGCTGTCATAATTTAGGGCCCAAATTGTGAAAGCATAGAAAGGATCAGTTTAAAATTTAATATAATTTTTATTTTCCAAATTGGCTGTGAACTATTACAGAGGACTATAGGTTATTGTCCTTCTCATTTGACCTATTTAAACCTTGTAAAGGTCACGTGAGGAGGCCTCATAGAAATATATAGTTTTTACATTTCTCATTTTGGCTTTTCTCTATCTTTTAAAATATCATGTTAAAGGCTGCATTTTCCTGGAGCAGACTCTGACCGCACTGTTTCCTCAGACTCTGCTGACTTCCTGTGCAACATCTAATATACAGAGAACATTTTTTTTATTTATTTCCTACTGGTAATTTGTGATATTATATATTGACACTATGCTCCACCTACTGGTGCGCAAAGGAACTAACAATGCATTCTTTGATCTTTTCTTTCTAATGATCCTATGCTCAGATTTAACTACTAGGCATTACTCGTATCTCATCTCTATTTATTAAGACCTGTAGGATGAGTGAAGACTGCAAATCCAATTCCTGATCTACCGCCTCTATTCCAGTTTAGTACTTCTACTGCAACTGACCTCTGGCAAGAAAAAGGAGCACCAACTTATCCAATGAGAATTTTCTTTTGTCCATGTGTCATTAATTTAGACCTTCTTGGTTATGCACTTCAATATTCTGCTATATTAAATATTTTTGTTGCTATATTAAATATTTTTGCAAGCTCCTCTGTTCCAGGACCTACATGTCACTTCGCGTATGAGCTCTCTATAACAACAGACAGCGACCGTGACTTCAGAAGATACTTCCATCACCTGGACTAGTTCTGAGTTTTAATTTCCTGCACATTAGACTTCTGCTCTGAATATGACTATTTCCTAAGCTACCCTTCTTTTTAAATCATCTAACTCGTAAGTCCTGCTGGCCTCCTGCAGCTGAGGGCTCAACCCTTGGTGAATGTTAGTCATCGCAGGTGAAGATTCCATATCTATTGGCGATAGATGGCAACACATTGCCCTCCATACATCAATAACTTGAACATTTACCATCATCTCTAAATTTTTATTGTTAGTTTTTGTACTTTTTTTGTTCCATATACTTAACCATTGTTATTTGATCATGTGTTCGTAAAAATTACCAATCTGTCTCGCACATTATGCAAGCCAGAAGTGGGGATATATTATGCAGATCCCAATTCCTAGTATTAAGAGGGTTGAAGTTGAAGCTCTGATCCTTACCAGTCAGGAGATATAATTTCATGTATACTATTGTTATTTATGTAAATTGTCTTTTCGTTATTGTACCCTTATGCTTTTGCACTTAATTAGCACTGTTTTCTCCATTTTTACATTGTCTTTCATTTCTTTTGACATCTATATATTATTTGACTCTTGATGGACTGATTATGATGGTATATGCCTAGAATAAAGACATGGAAAGATCCAAGTTTGTACACCACAAGTACTTCAAGATCTATCCAGGCCCAAATGATGTTAGATCCTCCAAGGTTGTGGCAATAATCTTTACACCTTGCAAACTATTGGACCACGAGTCTTGGGTCTATGTGAAAGATATATGGGTTTACTCAGCCGCAGAACCAGATGTTACCAGCCTAACCGTCTCAAGACCAGCCACTTCCTTCAGCAGGCCAGCCTGAAAATCCAGATCTCCGTCCAGATTCTTCAGCGCTTCCACCGCCTCAACCATGATCGATGAAAGAGAGTTCAGAACTGATACTTCATTTGAGATTTACTGTTGCTGTTTATGGACATTATAGATTCATATTTTGTTTTATTTTCAGTTTAGCAGCAATCCTGTCTATATATTGAAAAGGTTTTATTTTTATTTTCCTATTATTTCCTTTATTGTTCTAAATGTTTTTCTAAGAGTTTCCCCGTTATTTCTGTTTATGTAATTTAAATTTAAATTGAAGTTGATATTGCTCAGATACAAGGGTAACATCAAACCCTAATACTGGCTAAGATATCATAATGTAGGTGTAAACCCTGTTAGTATCAACCTGTTATGCAATTGTTTAACTCTGGTGTAGGCTTACTTAAGCTGCATGTCTTTCTGTAGGTTTGACTAAGCTCCAAGTGGGGTAACGGATATATAAAATGCTTCCCATACTTCCAGGTCATTATGCATATGTCAAGATCTATGCATGGCCTTTGTTAATATAAATTTTCCTAGGATTGACCATTTTTGCTGTATGAGGCAACCTCATACTTGCTATCCACTTTTTAGTGCTCATGATTGGATGCCAATGATGAGTAATAGTAAGGTCCAGGAATTCCGACCTGTTTAAGGATTCTGAATACCTACAACCTTAAACAGCCTGCAAACAGAGTACTAACCATATATTTGTTGAGCCCATAACAATGCTTAATCGAAACCACTGTTCCTTCTCAAGACCACTGAGATACATACATTAGATTATCTCCCTATGCACTATGCTACAGATACAATAGAAGCCATAGCAAGACCTGAAAGTGTTTATTAGTATGATCCACCTGAAATTGCTATTACCCGCATACCTATATTTCATGGGATTTTGTAAATGAACTCATGGATTTGTCCCATTCATAAAACCTCTCTCACTACAGGTTTGAGTAAGTCTCAAGAGAGATGACATCAGGATTAAGCCCAAGGGGTTGGGTAATATAAAGGGAATTCCATATGCCCAAAAATATACCACCTAAGAATGAAGTTTCCTGTCTTGCACCATACCTTCTAGCAATTTGTAAGACCAAAACTCCCCCTCTCGTTTGATAGCTTGCCACCTTCTGGAATGGATGATGACAAGCTTGACGAGCTTTGTGTCACCCCTCCTCAGAGGGGGTGACAAGTGGGGAATGTATAATTATAGTACAGCAAGAGGCCCTCACTGGATGCCCACCGGAAGGGTGGAAGGCCAGATTTTAGGACTCAGGCTGTAAAAATACCAGCTAGGTTTAAAAATCTATGACTGGCTGAGCAAGGACTTGCTTTTCCTGCAAGTTAATATGTGTTCTAGCCTAAGACCTATCCACTGGAATAGTGGTGGACCAACTACATAGCTTTGAAACCTGGTGCAACTTCCAAATTGAGTGTAACACACATGATGTAGAAATTAAAGACAGAATTGATAAGAAGTTTGGTTCATAACACGGAGTCTGTCCTTATAAGATGGCACTCAGATTACAAGATGATATGAAACCTAATATATCCAAATTTAGATATCTTCATAAAAAAGTTGTTTTGTTCATGTTTTTGATGTTTGGATGTCCGTATCTAGGGAGATGTTCATGTTTTGATGTTTGGATGTCCGTATCTAAGGAAGTGTTTACAAAAAGGGAAGTTGCACAACAAGTTGCAATACTAAAACGGAAGAGCACCTGGCCGGAGGTCATGACTCATAGATTAAGCAATATTAGAGAAAAAATCCCTCTCCATAGACTTGTATAGGGACCAAAATGTATAAAAAGCAGGGTGCATGCAAGCCCTCGGAAAAAGAACTTTTCTCCAACGCCTCGGAAGCAGCAGAGCTCCGGTCAGCTGAATCCAGAATTTGTCTGATGAATGTACCTGATTAAAATCTGATATGCAAATAAACTCTTCATTCTAAATGATGGTTTGTGGGCTTCACTCAATGATGAAAGGCTGTAAGTACAAATGCTTTTGCTGCATCCAGCAGCTATCTTTCACTGCATTGTATAACTTGTAATCTGATTCCAGTTTGTCATAAGGCTGGTACCTTTTCCTTAGACCTAGCGTCTCTCTCAGTGGCAATTTCTCTTAGAACTTCACAACCCCCTGATTACCCCAGTACTAGTGCTATTTAGAGATGGAGTCAGATTAAGGTCACTCTAGCCTTCTTGGGGGGGCTTGGGACCCTAAATTCACAACACATGCTAGGGCCCAGGACATACTGGGTCAGACCAATGGTCCATCGAGCCACCGATGCCGGCATCCCATGCATGCTTAGTTGTCAGTGGCTCAAGGATGTTATCACCATGTGCTAAGCTTAGTAGAAGGGAGTTTTGGCTGCCTTCGGAAGAGGTCCTCAGCTGACGGAGTTTGGGGATCTCCACCAACTACAGCAAGGGTCTGGGCTAGTGTTAGATATGCTAGGGCCCAGGACATACTGGGTCAGACCAATGGTCCATCTAGCCCAGGATCCTGTTTTCCAAACAGTGGCCAAGCCAAGTACCTGGCAGAAACTCAATTAGCAGCAACAATCCATGTTACCAATCCTGGACAGAAAATAAAGACCTCCCCCCCCCCCCCCCCCCCCATTCCCTCTCTTCACTGCTTCCCCATTTGCCATTACAATCACACCAACAGACCCCCACCAAATATAGAACAAGGGATCACAAATTAGAAATAACAATATGTAGACAAAAATTGTACTGACAACCTCAGCCTGTAGTGCAACTGTGTTGAATTAAAAACTCAGAAATATATTTCTTTTTCTACTTAATGCAATATAAACACATCCGCTATGACCATTTCCCACACTAACATATATCAGTTAATAACTCAAAATAAAATGCCTTTTCTATCATCATGTTGGTCCCCATTTTTCTTTTCCACTTTGTCTGTCTTCTGCTGCTGCTGTCATAAAAACAGCCATACTGGGTCAGACGAGTGGTCCATCGAGCCCAGTATCCTGCTTCCATGTCACAAGTACCTGACAGAAACCCAAATAATGGCAACATTCCATCCTACCTATCCCAGGGCAACCAGTGGCTTCTTCATGTCTATCAATAACAGACGATGGACTTTTCCTCCAGGAACTTGTCCAAACCTTTCTTTAAATCTAGATACGCTAACCGCTGTTACCACATCTTCCAGCAGCAAATTCCAGAGCTTAACTATTCATTGAGTGAAAAAATGTTTCCTCCTATTTGTTTTAAAAGTACTTCCATGTAACTTCCTTGAGTGTCCCCTGGTCTTTGTACTTTTTGAAAGAGTGAAAAATCGATTCACTTTTACCCGTTCTACACCACTCAGGATTTTGTAGACCTCAATCATATCCCATCTCTTTTCCAAGCTGAAGAGCCCTAACCTCATTAGCCTTTCCTAATATGGGAGGAGTTCCATCATAGTAACATAGTAGATGAAGGCAAAAAAAGTCTGTACGGTTCATCCAGTCTGCCCAACAAAATAAACTCTTTACATATGGTATGATGTGATACATCATATGTACACCTGATCTTGATGTACCCTTGCCATTTTTAGGGCATAGACGTAGAAGTCTGCCCGGCACTGGCCCCGTTCCAAATTTCTGAAGTTGTTGTCAAAGCCCCTGAAAAGCTCCACTCCAGCCCATCCAAATCTATTCAGCCTCGATCAGGGTGCAGACCATAGAAATCTGTCCAACACTGGCTTTCCTACCTAATCTCCGCTAAACGTCTTTGGATCCGTTCCTTCTAAATAGGATTCCTTTCTGTTTGTCCCATTCATTTTTGAATTCTGTTACCGTTTGCATCTCTACCACCTCCCACAGGAGGGCATTCCAGGAATCTGCCACCCTCTTTGCTCCTCTTTGAACATTTTCTAATTCCCCTGTATATTTTTTTAAATAGGACAATAAAAATTGAATACAATACTCAAGGTGAGGTCACACCATGGAACAATACAGAGGCATTATAATATTTTTGGTCACAAATCACTGAACAGAATCGGCCCCAGCACCGATCCTTGAGGCACTCCACTACTCACCTTTCCTTTCTCCGAGTGAATTCCATTAACCACCACCCTCTGGCATCTGTCCGTCAACCAGTTCCTAATCCAGTTCACTAGTTTGGATCCTAACTTCAGCCTGTTAAGTTTATTCAAAGGCCTCCTACGAGGGACCGTATCAAAGGCTTTGCTAAGTAAATTTCATCTAGCATACAACCTCGATCCAATTCTCTGGTCACTTAGTCAAAGAATTCAATCAGATTTGTTTGGCACAATTTACCTTTGCTAGCTTATTTTAGAAAGAGGACGTCCATCTTCCGACACAAATCGGGAGATGGGTGTCCTTCTCCAGAGGTCGCCCAAATCAGCATAATCGAAAGCCGATTTTTTGCATCCTCAACTGCTTTCATTCACGGGGACAACCAAAGTTCACAAGGGCGTGTCGGCAATGTACCGAAGGTGGGACTGGGGCATGGTTAAGAGATGGGCGTCCTCGGTCGATAATGGAAAAAATAAAGGCGTCCCTCACGAGCATTTGGTCGACTTTACTTGGTCCCTTTTTTCACGACCAAGCCTTGAAAAGGTGCCTGAACTGACCAGATGACCACCGGAGGGAATCGGGGATCACCTCCCCTTATTCCCCCAGTGGTCATCAACACCCTCCCACCCTAAAAATAATTTTAAAAACATTTTTCCAGCCTCTATGCCAGTCTCAACTGTCATACCCAGCTCCATCACAGCAGTATGCAGGTCCCTGGAGCAGTTTTTAGTGGGTGCAGTGCACTTCAGGCAGGCGGACCCAGGCCTATGCCCCCCTACCTGTTACACTTGTGGTGGTAAATGGGAGCCCTCCAAAACCCACTGTACCCACATGAAGGTGCCCCCCTTCATCCCTAAGGGCTATGGTAGTGGTGTACAGTTGTGGGGAGTGGGTTTTAGGGGGGGGGTTGGGGGGCTCAGCACCCAAGGTAAGGGAGCAATGCACCTGGGAGCAATTTGTGAAGTCCACTGCAGTGCCCCCTAGGGTGCCCGGTTGGTGTCCTGGCATGTGAGGAGCACCAGTACACTACGAATGCTGGCTCCTCCCATGACCAAAGGGCTTGGATTTGGTCGTTTTTGAGATGGTCGTCCTCAGTTTCCATTATGGCCGAAAACCGGGGACGACCATCTCTAAGGACGACCATCACTAAGGTCGACCTAAATGTTGAGATTTGGGTGTCCCCGACTGTATTATCGAAACGAAAGATGGACATCCATCTTGTTTCGATAATACGGGTTTCCCTGCCCCTTCGCTGGAACGTCCTTAGAGATGGTCATCCCCGTTCGATTATGCCCCTCTTGGTAACACCATGTTGTCTTGAATCTTGTAACCTATTGGATTCCAGGAAATTCACTATCCTTTGCTTCAGCGTCGCTTCCATTACTTTTCCAATAACCAATTAACTGTGCAATCTTACATTGCACTCGAGATGCAATCAGTGACCAGTGCAGTGTTCGACTATTGGTGACACCTAAGTGAAAGCCAGCTATTTTGGGAGCATTCTGGGGGGTGGAGTCAGCAGTTGGCTGGTTAAGTGCCGATATTCAGCACTTAGCTGGCCACGGTAACCGCATCAAACACAGTCCTATCTTTATGCAGCAAACCATGGCCGGTTCAGTTCTGAATATCAACAGAACCAGCTATGTGTTAGCTGGAACCACACAAACTGGACATTCAGACCTGAAACCTGGACACTACCCAGCATTGAATATCCGAGAACAAAGCCAATGGCAGTTAGCAAAATGCTCACCGCTGCCGGCTGGATATTTACTCAGTGTACGGCAGCGGCCAAGAAAGCAAACAGGATGCTAGGAATTATTAGGAAAATGATGGTGAATAAGACCGAAAATACTATAATGCCTTTGTATCGCTCCATGGTGCGTCTGCACCTTGAGTATTGCGTTCAGTTCTGGTCACCGTATCGCAGAAAAGATATAGTAGAATTAGAAAAGGTTCAAAGAAGAGCAACCAAAATGATGGAGATGGAACTCCTCTTGTATGAGGAAAGGCTAAAAAGGTTAGGACTCTTCACCTTGGAAAAGAGACGGATAAGGGGAGATATGATTGAGGTCTACAAAATCCTGATTGGTGGAGTAGAAGTAAATTGATTTTTTACTTGTTCCAAAAGTACAAAGACTAGGGAACACTCGAGGAAGTTACATGGAAATACTTTTAAAACAAATAGGAGGAAATATTTTTTTCACTCAATGAATAGTTCAGCTCTGGAACTTGTTGCCAGAGGATTTGGTAACAGCAGTTAGTGTATCTGGGTTTAAGAAAGGGTTGGACAATTTCCTGGAGGAAAACTCCATAGTATGTTATTGAGATGGACATGGGGGGATGGAATGTTGCTACTATTTGGGGTTCTATCAATGAAAAAATGAGGAGAACAATCCTCAATGAGGAATTCCAACTAATTTCCACATAAACAATCATAAGTAGAAAGGGAACAAAAGAGCTTGCGATGTTGGGAAAAGAAAAATGCAACTAAAGCAAAAAGGGGGGAAAAGGAAACGGACAGGCCAGGCTATTAGGTCTCCCATAGTGCTCAGATATCACATACCCTTGAGCCTACTGCAACGCATAAATCACTTGCCAATCGAGACCCAAACCTCAAAGCACTTCAAAAGACATTTTTTAATTTTCTATTTATACTTTATTAATTAGAGGAGTGTGGTAGCCGTGTTAGTCCACTCTTAAGGTTATCAATAGAAATCAAACAAAATAAAACATGGAAAAGAAAATAAGATGATACCTTTTTTTATTGGACATAACTTAATACATTTCTTGATTAGCTTTCGAAGGTTGCCCTTCTTCCTCAGATCGGAAATAAGCAAATGTGCTAGCTGACAGTGTATATAAGTGAAAACATTCAAGCATTACTTTGACAGTCTGACACCCCCACCCTCCCACCCTGTCAGACTGTCAAAGTAATGCTTTGATGTTTCTCTTATATATACTATCTGCTACCACATTTGCTTATTTCCAATCTGACGAAGAAGGGCAACCTTCGAAAGCTAATCAAGAAATGTATTAACTTATGTCCAATAAAAAAGGTATCATCTTATTTTCTTTTCCATGTTTTATTTTGTTTGATTTCTATTGATACTTTATTAATAAAACTAAAAAATCAAGTGAAAAATGTATATGGAAAAAAACTCACAGCAATCTTCTAATCAGGCTTACAACATATTAAAAATTGTATAATTGCATTAACAGACTCAGCGCTGATCAAAGGAATACTCATAAGTACATAAGTACATAAGTAGTGCCATACTGGGAAAGACCAAAGGTCCATCTAGCCCAGCATCCTGTCACCGACAGTGGCCAATCCAGGTCAAGGGCACCTGGCACGCTCCCTAAACGTAAAAACATTCCAGACAAGTTATACCTAAAAATGCGGAATTTTTCCAAGTCCATTTAATAGCGGTCTATGGACTTGTCCTTTAGGAATCTATCTAACCCCTTTTTAAACTCCGTCAAGCTAACCACCCGTACCACGTTCTCCGGCAACGAATTCCAGAGTCTAATTACACGTTGGGTGAAGAAAAATTTTCTCCGATTCGTTTTAAATTTACCACACTGTAGCTTCAACTCATGCCCTCTAGTCCTAGTATTTTTGGATAGCGTGAACAGTCGCTTCACATCCACCCGATCCATTCCACTCATTATTTTATACACTTCTATCATATCTCCCCTCAGCCGTCTCTTCTCCAAGCTGAAAAGCCCTAGCCTTCTCAGCCTCTCTTCATAGGAAAGTCGTCCCATCCCCACTATCATTTTCGTCGCCCTTCGCTGTACCTTTTCCAATTCTACTATATCTTTTTTGAGATACGGAGACCAGTACTGAACACAATACTCCAGGTGCGGTCGCACCATGGAGCGATACAACGGCATTATAACATCCGCACACCTGGACTCCATACCCTTCCTAATAACACCCAACATTCTATTCGCTTTCCTAGCCGCAGCAGCACACTGAGCAGAAGGTTTCAGCGTATCATCGACGACGACACCCAGATCCCTTTCTTGATCCGTAACTCCTAACATGGAACCTTGCAAGACGTAGCTATAATTCGGGTTCCTCTTACCCACATGCATCACTTTGTACTTGTCAACATTGAACTTCATCTGCCACTTGCACGCCCATTCTCCCAGTCTCGCAAGGTCCTCCTGTAATCGTTCACATTCCTCCTGCGACTTGACGACCCTGAATAATTTTGTGTCATCGGCGAATTTAATTACCTCACTAGTTATTCCCATCTCTAGGTCATTTATAAATACATTAAAAAGCAACGGACCCAGCACAGACCCCTGCGGGACCCCACTAACTACCCTCCTCCACTGAGAATACTGGCCACGCAATCCTACTCTCTGCTTCCTATCTTTCAACCAGTTCTTAATCCATAATAGTACCCTACCTCCGATTCCATGACTCTGCAATTTCTTCAGGAGTCTTTCGTGCGGCACTTTGTCAAACGCCTTCTGAAAATCCAGATATACAATATCAACCGGCTCCCCATTGTCCACATGTTTGCTTACCCCCTCAAAAAAATGCATTAGATTGGTGAGACAAGACTTCCCTTCACTAATCCGTGCTGACTTTGTCTCATCAGTCCATGTTTTGTATATGCTCTGCAATTTTATTCTTAATAATAGCCTCCACCATCTTGCCCGGCACCGACGTCAGACTCACCGGTCTATAATTTCCCGGATCTCCTCTGGAACCCTTCTTAAAATCGGAGTAACATTGGCTACCCTCCAGTCTTCCGGTATTACACTCGATTTTAGGGACAGATTGCATATTTCTAACAGTAGCTCCGCAAGTTCAGTTTTTAGTTCTATTAATACTCTGGGATGAATACCATCAGGTCCCGGTGATTTACTACTCTTCAGCTTGCTGAACTGACCCATTACATCCTCCAAGGTTACAGAGAATTTGTTTAGTTTCTCCGACTCCCCCGCTTCAAATATTCTTTCCGGCACCGGTGTCCCCCCCAAATCCTCCTCGGTGAAGACCGAAGCAAAGAATTCATTTAATTTCTCCGCTACGGCTTTGTCCTCCTTGATCGCCCCTTTAACACCATTTTCGTCCAGCGGCCCAACCGACTCTTTGGCCGGTTTCCTGCTTTTAATGTATCTAAAAAAAATTTTTACTATGTATTTTTGCTTCCAACGCTAATTTCTTCTCAAAGTCCTTTTTTGCCCTCTGCGGAATTGTGTGAATCTCTAGAGCAGGAGAAGGGGATATATGATGGATAGGGAATGGAGTTTGGATTTAGCTTTTGCCTTTCAAAGTAAGGCAAGTTACATTCAGGTACAGTGAGGATTTTTCTGTTCCTGCAGGGCTTAAGGATCTACTACTACTACTATTTAGCATTTCTATAGTGCTACAAGGCATACGCAGCGCTGCACAAACATAGAAGAAAGACAGTCCCTGCTCAAAGAGCTTACAATCTAAATTTGTACTGGTTGCTCCTCCACTCCAAGAAGCAAACCAGAGGAATTAGTGCTGTAGTGGTAATGGGACCAGATAGAAGTCAGCATGGGGAAGAGAGGACTGTGGAAGGAGAGAGAGAATTTGGAAAAGGGGATTTGGGAAGGTGAATGGTGAAAAGGAGGTAAGCGGGGCTGAGTGACAGCGAAGGTGTTGGGACTGGTGAGGGAATGAGAGAGTTGAGGGAAGGTAGGCGAGTAGAGAGAATAGAAATGGGCGACTAGGAGTGAGTGAAAGAGGAAGAACAGGAGGGGGAAATGGAGAGGGGGACAGTGGGAGGGCTTGGGAGGAGGTGAGAGTGCAGATGGTAAGTAAAAGGTGAAAAGAGGGCAACTGAGGACCAGAGGTTGAGAGAAGGAGAGAATGAGGGATAAAGCCTGAGTGAAAATAAATATGGAGAAAAAAAGATGAAAGGGAAGATTCATCTTCCCAGACTCTCTAGAATTTTCACCTCATCTCTCCAGCCCTCCCTCCTGACACTCCCTCCAGAGACTTTTTACCCTTCTCACTTCTTCTCTCCCCTCTGACATCTCTCCCTCCCTCTCCTCCTTCCCTCTCTCCCTGGCTGTCCCCTAGAAACTCTTTCCCTTTTGTCTAATCTTGGCCATTGTCCTGATACCCCCCCCCCCCAAATGGTATGCTACTCCGTTTTGAGCCACCAAACCAATGGCCATTTCTCTCCCCATTGCACAACCTCCTGCCTCCTCCTGTCAGCAGCAGAAGTGCTTAACGAGACATCTCCTGCTGCCAAGGATCAGTATAGCAATATGAGCCATAATGGTGAGGCCATGCAGTGAGGAAAGGAAGAGGGCAGGGTAACGGGGAGACTGCGCAGTGAGGAGAGGGAGAGGGCAGGGTAACATGGAGGCCGTGCAGTGAGGAGAGTGAGAGGGCAGTGTAACAGGGAAACCACGGAGTGAAGAGAGGGAGAGGGCAGGGTAATAGGGAGGCCACCCAGTGAGGAGAGGGAGAGAGCAGGGTAATAGGGAGGTCGCCCAGTGAGGAGAGGGAGAGAGCAGGGTAATAGGGAGGCTGCCCAGTGAGGAGAGGGAGAGGGCAGGGTAATAGGGAGGCCACCCAGTGAGGAGAGGGAGAGAGCAGGGTAATAGGGAGGCTGCCCAGTGAGGAGAGGGAGAGGGCAGGGTAATAGGAAGGCCACCCAGTGAGGAGAGGGAGAGAGCAGGGTAATAGGGAGGCCACCCAGTGAGGAGAGGGAGAGAGCAGGGTAATAGGGAGGTTGCCCAGTGAGGGCAGGGTAATCTGGAGGCTGCATGGCAAGTTTCGACTGCTTTATGTTTTAGGTCTTCACTAATTTTTTAAATTGGGGCCACTATGGATTCAATGAGCTGAAGGAGGGTTACCAGATATTCCCATGCGAGACTACATCACTGCTAGGCAGCCTGTGTCAATGACATCAATACCTTCCAGCCTCCTCCACTTCAAACTTTGCATTGGGGGTGTTCTCAAGGAGCTGAGCATTTCAAAATGCATTCTTTATTGAGAAATACCCTTGTCCTTCAAGCATACGGCAATGTTGCCCAGCCACTTTCCTCTTTCTATCGCAAGCTTGGGTAGAGAGCAACCCCTCTCCCCCCCCCCGAATGACAATGGGTGTTTCCCCAGATGTCTCCAAGGGCAATGAAGAACAATGTTAGGTGCTGAGCTGAAACTTCTGTAGCATAGAGATGTTTCTCTGAGGACAAACAGGATAACAAGTCCTCATAACATAGCAGCATAGTTAGGTTTTCAATCATTTTTAAAGTTGTCTTTCTTTTTTCACAGTAGGCTCAATATGACTGTCATCCAGACCTCAGGCTCCTGGTTGGGATAGTTTTCATCATTGAATGTTTGACAATTTTTCCAAATGACATGTTCAAAAAGAGCCTCCAGTGGCTTCTCAGATACTTGGTGGCTGCAATGTCTTGGGCCAACCATGTTTCCTCTCAATCAGAACTGTGTTAAAAGATACCCAAAAGAGATATTCAAGGCCATGAGAAACAGTTTAAATGACTTTTTGGCACAGATAAGTCCAGTCCATCAACTTCATCTTCAGAAACATCAGTCTCAATGGATCCCAGAGTTGCAACAGATGTTGAGAATGCATTGGCACTGAGTGTGCCTTGAAAACCCTAAATGTTGAGCATCAATAGAAGCTATTGAGATCCGTCATCATCTGAGTTCTACTGAAAGAGGAAGACTTAATTTTCATCATCAAAGTCGTGGGACTACAATGTGAAACGCCAGGTGAAGGCTACAGTGCACTGACATTGTACCTCATCAGAGCATAACACAGAGCATTCAGGCACTGAGGTTCCCAGTGTCATTGAAGCACTTACGATGTGAGGATTGAGGACCGATCTATCAAGGCAGACAGCTTTACTGGTGTGGATTTCCCCAGCATCTTGATGCCCAAGGCAAAGGCCCAACTTCGATGTTGGTAGGTCGAGACTGTCAGAGACCCAGATCTCCTATGGAGTAATTTTCTGGGTCAAATACAGAGTGCTCCTGAGGTTGCATCTATAAGCCAGACATTCTCTGAAGGTGGCTCATCTAGATTGCAATTGTATTCTTCTCCACCTCGTGAGAAAAAAAAATCCCCAACAGAGAATTCTCATTCATCAATTTTGTGAGGGAAATGGCTTATGCTATTTCACTTAAGCCAATTCTAATTCCCCAAGAAGGTTGTGAATATACTCATTTGCAACATCCAGAAGGATGTGAGAGACCCTCACAGGCTCTAGCGCCTATGAACAAGAAGATTGATTCAATGTACAGAGTCCCAAAGACTCCCAGAAAGACTCCCAGATTCGAGATGAAGCACCTTTCTCACTATTTCATGGTGGTTGAATCCACTCAAAAAGGTTCAAAAGTTCCAAGACTCATTACTCAGTGCCCCTAGGGAGAGAAGCTCAGGTACTGGAGTCTTTTGGTAAGAAAATTCTTCAGAATGCCATGCTCAGATCCTATGTGGCTTATCATCAGTTCTTTTTTTTTTTTTTTTTCAATCAGTTTTTTATTGATTTTATAACATATTGTAAATTTAGTACCAATGACAATAACAGTTAACAGAAAGGTCAATGTACTCTGACTATATATATATACATACTGTATATGTATATTCGTATGAAGTATGCATGCATATCAGATGTTATAGTATTAATGCCAATGTTTGAAAAGTACCTGTACTTTAATTACTCAGCTGGATGAATATTTAATCACCAGAGACCAAATTTTATTATATGCCATAAAGGAACCACATTTCTCTGCTGCTACTTTTTCGTATTTAGCTGTTAGACATACTGAGTTCCAGTTCTTCATGGTTATATACTTGCAAGATACTGGGTGCAGTGTGGTGGAATTTGCTGACACTGTCCCTTGGGAAAAGACCAACAAACTCTTTCACTAGTGGGCAAAAAGAAAGCTTGCAGAAAATACATGGTCTAAGTACTTATGTTATTTAGGTTACAGCATCGAGAGTTTCAGAAAAGGGTATTGGCAGGGGCAGCCCAAGACAATCTGCCGCCTGAGGTGAGCAATGAGCTGCCGCCCTCCACCATGGTCTGACATCTTCCCCTTCCTTCCCAAACCCCTTCCCCGAATTTACCTTTTATTTTCTTGTTTTTCAAAAGGCGCAGCAGTGATTCCCATAGGCTGCCCTGCCACCAGTCCCGGCCCCTTCTCTCTACTGCAGCCTGCCTCAGAGGAAACAGGAAGTTATGTCAGAGAGGCGGGATGCAGTAGGGAGAAGAGGCTGGATCCTATGGCAGGGCAGTCTATGGGAATCACTGCCGCTACCGTCGCCTTATGAAAAACAAGAAAATAAAAGATAAATTCGGGTAAGAGGTTTGGGGAAGGAAGGACAGGGGTGGGGCAATGCCGCCAGAGGCCCCCGCTGGTAGAACTGCCACTGGGTATCGATGCTGAAACTTGCCTGGCTTTGAACTTCAGACCTAAAGCATGATGTGCAGGAAAAGCTTGCTGACATGCTGTGCTGTGGAGAGAATCTTTTTGGAGATAAGGTGCAAGAGGCGGCTATGCTGATCAAGCTTCATAGTGACACTCTTAGACCCCTCTCCAGGCCCACTTCTGACCCAACCTCCTCTACTACTACTTAACATTTCTAAAGCGCTACTAGGGTTACGCAGCGCTGTACAATTTAACATAAAAGGACAGTCCCTGCTCAAAGAGCTTACAATCTAAAGGACAAGTGAATAGTCAGTTCGATAGGGGCAGTCAAATTGGGGCAGTCTGGATATCCAGAAGGTAAGAGTTAGGTGCCGAAGGCAGCAGCAGCTGATCTTCCAAGAGGTATCAGAGTGGAGGCCAAAGGAGATCCTACTATGCTCAAAGGTGTAGGTATCCTCTTATCCCAAACAAGACAGTGTTCTCACTCTCGTTCAAGATAGCAGAAGGCCAAAAAGCCTCAACCAGCACCACAGCCAAAGCCAGGGCAAGCATTCCTGTGTCCTACTGGCAGGAGGGAGGCTCGGGTTTGCAAACCATTGACCCCCTTTTAACATCCAATTTATGAGTTCTAAAGATCATCCAGTTTGGATACCATCTTCATCAATTTGAATTTTCTTAATTGCCCACCAAAAGCATCGTGGTCAAACTCTCAGCATCAGGACATACTTGCAAAGGAACTGTCTTCCCTCATAGAACTCAAAGCAGTACAACCCTGTTCCACCAGGAGAAAAGAGGGAGGGATTTTATTCCAAGTATTTCCTGATCATAAAAGAGACAGGGGGATTATGTCCCATACTAGATCTAAGGACCCTGAACAAATACCTACTCAGAGAGAAGTTCAGACTGGTTTTCCTAGGCACCCAAATTCCATTCCTCCAAAAAGGAAACTAGCTATGCCCTCTGGACTTAAAAGACGTTTGCACACATGGAGATACATGCCAGTCACAGAAGTATCGTATCTAATCTGAGCATTTCTATTCCGCTTAACCAAACTTTAAGGCTCAAGGCAGATCACAAAAAAGTTAAAATCTAAAATATCCCACAAAATGTATTCTCTCAGTAAACCACAGTCAAACAAATATGTTTTCAAAGAATGTCTGAAGGTACAGTAATCATTCAATTCTCTTAAGCGACTAGGAAGTTTTTTCTAAAGTTTTAGGACCACAGCCTACAATAGATCTTTTTCCAAGTTAAGGTTTTACAGCACTGGAATCCATTCCATTTCATCATTTCTAGTCCACCTTTATCAATATGCGAATCAAAGCGGGTCACAAATGAAACAACAGACAAAAAAAGGTTTCATAAAATCAGTCAAAATATGTGTTAAACAAGTAAGTCTTCAATGATTTACAAAATAACATAATTAGACATTGTTCTTATAGATTTTGGAAGAATGTTCCACAACCATGGTATCTTCAGTATCCCATTTTAAATGGAAATGGGACTTGATATACCACCTTTCTGATGTTTTTGCAACAACATTCAAAGCGGTTTACATATATTCAGGTACTTTTTTTGTACCAGGGGCAACGGAGGGTTAAGTGACTTGCCCAGAGTCACAAGGAGCTGCAGTGGGAATTGAACTCAGTTCCCCAGGATCAAAGTCCACTGCACTAACCACTAGGCTACTCCTCCACTCATTCCACCAATAAGAGCCAACCTCATCAGTGATGTCACAATGGCTTGATTGCCCAATACAGTTCCCCAG
The DNA here is from genome assembly GCF_901765095.1 of Microcaecilia unicolor. Lineage (NCBI taxonomy): Eukaryota > Metazoa > Chordata > Amphibia > Gymnophiona > Siphonopidae > Microcaecilia > Microcaecilia unicolor. The sequence goes on along the minus strand of NC_044032.1, from coordinate 14,873,940 downwards.
GATCAAAGTCCACTGCACTAACCACTAGGCTACTCCTCCACTCATTCCACCAATAAGAGCCAACCTCATCAGTGATGTCACAATGGCTTGATTGCCCAATACAGTTCCCCAGGATCAAAGTCTACTGCACTAACCACTAGGCTACTGCCCCACTCATTCCACCAATAAGAGCCAACCTCATCAGTGATGTCACAATGGCTTGATTGCCCAATACAGTTCCCCAGGATCAAAGTCCACTGCACTAACCACTAGGCTACTCCTCCACTCATTCCACCAATAAGAGCCAACCTCATCAGTGATGTCACAATGGCTTGATTGCCCAATACAGTTCCCCAGGATCAAAGTCTACTGCACTAGCCACTAGGCTACTGCCCCACTCATTCCACCAATAAGAGCCAACCTCATCAGTGATGTCACAATGGCTTGATTGCCCAATACAGTTCCCCAGGATCAAAGTCCACTGCACTAACCACTAGGCTACTCCTCCACTCATTCCACCAATAAGAGCCAACCTCATCAGTGATGTCACAATGGCTTGATTGCCCAATACAGTTCTCCAGGATCAAAGTCTACTGCACTAACCACTAGGCTACTGCCCCACTCATTCCACCAATAAGAGCCAACCTCATCAGTGATGTCACAATGGCTTGATTGCCCAATACAGTTCCCCAGGATCAAAGTCCACTGCACTAACCACTAGGCTACTCCTCCACTCATTCCACCAATAAGAGCCAACCTCATCAGTGATGTCACAATGGCTTGATTGCCCAATACAGTTCTCCAGGATCAAAGTCTACTGCACTAACCACTAGGCTACTGCTCCACTCATTCCACCAATAAGAGCCAACCTCATCAGTGATGTCACAATGGCTTGATTGCCCAATACAGTTCCCCAGGATCAAAGTCTACTGCACTAACCACTAGGCTACTGCCCCACTCATTCCACCAATAAGAGCCAACCTCATCAGTGATGTCACAATGGCTTGATTGCCCAATACAGTTCCCCAGGATCAAAGTCCACTGCACTAACCACTAGGCTACTCCTCCACCTTAACTGTAGGAAAACCTAAACTTAATGTGGAACTAAATCGAGAAGTAGATTTAAAAGAAGGAATGGATAATTGGGCATGAGAACTCGGGCATAAGCCATAAATAATCTTAAAGATCATGCGTACTACTTTGAACTCCAGTCGTCCATCCACTGGTAACCTATGCAAATCCCTCAACAATGGAGTAGCTTGATCAGACCTCTTAGCACCAAAAATCAGTTTTGCAGCCGTACTCTGGATGAACTGCAATCTGATCCCCACATACAGAATGTTACAATAATCCAATTGAGACAAAATTATTGCTTGAACCAACACTTGAAAATGCTCAGGAAAAAATAAAGGTCTTATTGCTCTAAGCTGACGTAACTTAAAATGGATCTTTTTACTCAGACATCTTAACTGACTTTCTTATTGTTAATTGAGAATCAAGTATAACACCCAAAACTCTTCCTGAAGTATCAAAACTTAATTGATCTCCTGACTTTAAAGTAATAGCTTTGGGGATGTCTAACAGAGTGTTATCAGTCTTCAATTTTACTAAATTGTCAGTGGCCCAACAGTGGGTTCTTTCTAAAATTAACTTACAATCAGCCTCGTAGCCCGACACCAAAGGTACGAAGAAAAATATCATCTGCACAAGATAAAATAGAAAAGCTGAAGATTCTAATGCTGTAGCCACAGTGCTCATAAAAACGTTAAACACTGGACACAATGGAGATCCTTGAGGGACCCCACAATTAGGAAAACAACTTTTTGAAACATTGTCCAGCTTTTTAACTTTGCATCTCCTGTTTTTTAAACTAATTCATTACAACCCCAGTTAAACCAAGTTTACTCAATCGTTCCAACAACAAAACATGATCCACCATATCAAACGCCCCTGAAACATCAAACTGCAAGAGAATAGATGGGAATTTGCGACTCAGCAACACCTTTATATTGGAAACCAAAGTTAATAAGCAGAGATTCTGTATTATGCAAAGGTCTATAACCACGTTGAGTTTTATGTAACAGCACAAGCAGAAGAAAGTAGAGGCTGGCCAAAAGACGATCCAACACAGGAAATGGTGCTTAAATACACTATTTGCAGCTTCAGTAGAAGGACCGGACACAGTCCGTGTTTCAGCAGTACTACGTGCCTGCTTCAGGGGTCACTGTCACACTCTCTGTAACCAAACATGTTTAAAACACTGGTACAGCAATCTGTTATGTAGCACAGCAAAACTGCAAATTTTGTAAGGTATAAGGTATAAAATTCTGGTGGTGAATCAAGTAACCAGGATCTTCTGTAAGAAATATCGGAGGATCCCAACCAGAATATCACTGAAAATCCAGAGAAACCCACACATAATCTCGGCATCAACACTGCCAGTACTGAATTTGAGCTGCGGCTGTAATGTGTTGATGCCGAGAATACGTGTGGGTTTCCCTGGATTTTCATTGATATTCAACCCAACTTGAAATTGCCTCAATCAGAATCCACAACAAATCCCTGATTGATCACCTGAACTGTGTCTTGTTTTACAGACCACCAGGTAACTGGAACGAAAGCCAGTTGAACTTCATGGACCTCATCTCAAACACTTGTGTAACCAACTCCAATACACTAGTATTAGGAGACATCAACCTTCACCTAGAAGACCCAAACTCCACCAACGCACGAGAATGCAAGGAATTCCTCCACTTATGTGATCTTAAATGGCCACACATGCAAGCAACCCACGTCAAAGGGCACACACACTTGACCTCATCTCACACAAATTGTCCACAGACCGGAACCTGATAATAACAAATATTAAATAGACAGAAACACCTTGGACCGATCACTACAAACTAAATCTATCCCTAAATTGGCGGAAGAAAGGCTCATACCATACACAAGAACAAACAACCTACAGCACAAGAGGCCAAATAGACTCAAAAACATTCTGGGAACAGATATACAATAACGAATGGTCAGCACAAATGGACCCCATACACTACCTCTCTGAATGGGATACTAGACGAAATAGCACCCCTACGAACAAGAACATCATGAAGACATAATTCGATACCATGGTTCAACGACAACCTGAAAACTAAAAACACAATCCAGGAAACTCGAACGAGCATGGAAAAAAATAAAAGATGAACACACACTCAACGCTTGGAAACAAATACAAAGAAAATACAAATACGCAATAAAACAGACCAAAAGGTCATACTATAAAACTAAAATAGGACCAGATTACAAAGACACAAAGAAACTATACCAACTTGTAAACAAACTACTAGACACTACCTCGGTCACCTCAACCAACACAGACATCCCATCTGCAGACAAACTTGCTAAATACTTCAATGAAAAAATTGTAAATCTACACAACACTCTTCCTCAGGACAATATCGATATCGAAAACTTCATCAATGGCTTGGACCCAATCTTAGGAGAATACCCAGCGGACCAAACCTGGTCAAACTTTGCTCTCCTTTTCGCCAAAACAATTACCCATGCGATTTATAGGATCTCGAACACTCACTGCAAATTGAATACCTGTCCCAGCTACCTATTAAAATCCTCCCCCAACCGCTTCATAGGAGACCTCACATCCCATCTAAACTACATGCTCCAACAAGGTCTCTTCCCTGAAAATGGCAACATCCTACTCACCCCATTACCAAAAGATACCAAGAAAAAAACAAATGAACTCACCAATTACCACCCAGTAGCATCTATCCCACTAGCAGTCAAATTGATGGAAAGCATGGTAACCAAACAACTCATGGACTACATAAACAAATTCTCAAAATTACCTGAATCACAATCAGGATTTCACCCCCTCCATAGCACTGAAACAGTACTAATTACTCTCCTGGCAAAATTCAAACAGGAAATAGCAACAGGTAAAAGCATACTTCTCCTCCAATTCAACATGTCTAGTGCATTCAACATGGTAAACCATAATATACTATTAAGACTCCTAGACTACTTCAGGATTGGTGGTAACATACTTAGTTGGATCAAGGGTTTCCTAACCACCAGAACATACCAAGTGAAATCAAATTCAAACATATCATCACCGTGGAAAGCAGACTGCAGAGTACCTCAAGGTTCACCACTATCTCCGATCCTTTTCAACCTAATGATGACCCCACTAGCCAAGTCCTTATCCATCCAAGGCCTCAACCCATTCATCTATGCAGACGATGTCACAATATACATTCCTTACAAACATGATCTAACAGAAATCACCAACGAAATCAAGCTCAGCTTGAACACCATGGACTCATGGGCAAATGCATTCCAACTAAAACTCAATACAGAAAAAACACACTGTCTTGTCCTATCATCCCAACACAACACAAACAAACCCACAAATATAAACACCCCAGACTACACCCTCCCTATCTCAGACAGCCTGAAAATCCTCGGCATTACAATCGACCGTAACCTCACACTTGAGAGCCAAGTGAACTCTACAACCAAGAAAATGTTCCAGTCAATGTGGAAACTCAAGCGTGTGAAACCATTCTTCTGAAGGGAATCATTTTGCAACCTGATACAATCAATGGTACTAAGCCATGCAGACTACTGCAATGGAATCTATGCGGGATGCAAAGAACAACTCATAAAGAAACTCCAGACCGCTCAAAACACAGCAGCCAGGCTTATATTTGGAAAAACGCGATTCGAAAGTGCCAAACCACTCCGTGAAAAATTGCACTGGCTCCCAATCAAAGAACGAATTGCTTTCAAAATCTGCACCCTGGTCCATAAAATTAGCTACGCCGAAGACCTGGGATACATGACAGACCTCATAGACCTACCAACAAGAAACACAATCGGATCAACACGAACATACTTAAATCTCCATTACCCAAGCTGCAAAGGCCTCAAATACAAATCAACTTATGCATCCAGCTTCTCCTACATAAGTACACAACTATGGAACACATTACCAAAAGCCTTGAAAACAACGTACGACCACCTAAACTTCTGGAAATCACTAAAGACCAACCTGTTCAAAAAGGCATACCCCACCAACCCAACTTAAGTGCCTGAACCCTGCAACACAACGAAACCAAAGCTCGTATTAACATTACAAACTCTTCCTCTCTATGATTCCCCAATGTGTCGGTAACACGTTGAACCTTATTCAACCACAACATCACCTTGTATTTGTTTCTCTACCGGAGTTGGCGGACGCCTTCACGGTACTATGTAAGCCACATTGAGCCTGCAAATAGGTGGGGAAATATGGGATAAAAATGTAACAAATAAATAAATAAAATCCTGGAGTATGTGGAGATGGGAGGGGGGAGCTAGCAGTGTTGGGGGGAGGAGGAGGCTGCTATAAAGAGTACACCAACAGAATGAAAACCTGTGGAGCTGTGCAGCACTTAGACATAATTTTCTTCTAAATCTAAAGGGCTGAACCTGATGTAATCTATTACTGTAGCAATTACTGATCTTGCTGGGCTGTAGTTTATAAGGGTGTCCATTGTACCTTTGCTTAAGGAACAGTGCCACCTGCTGGGAAATATGGGTAACTGCAGCATGAGGTACTGTGTGATATCTCCTGTTTAAAAAGTACAGGTACCTGCAAGAGTTAAGCCTTATATATGACTTCCTCCGTTCTCTTCTGGAGCAACAGGCACTCCAAGACCCCTCCCCATTCAGCTAGGGAAGAGATAGTAGATGGTATGGATGGGCACACTGGATAGGCCATATGGACTTATCCACTGCATTTTCACTAGCAAAAAAGGTGCCGGTACTCAAATGCTAGGCCACCCTTCAGGGGTGGGGTGATCACTGAGGGACCCACCCTATAATAGCCAGGCCCCCTGCAACCAGTCACAGAATCTATGACAGGGCAGAATTGGTGTGTAGAGCCTGAGCTCTTTCATTAAAACTTGGGGTCCATGGGTCAATTTTAGCAGACAATGGAAAAGGTGCCGGTACTCAGGACCCCCAAGTACTCCCTCAAAAAAAGCCCTGGACTTATCTGACGTAATTTTTTCTGTTAGGAGAGCCAACCCTAGGGAAGATTTCACTTCTAGGCCTCCCTCCCCCTCCCACTTTCCAAGCCTTGGACCACCATCGTGGTCATGGAGGGCGACAGGACAGTTGTCAGTCACTAACTTTCTTCCTTCAAACTCTGGTCCTTTCCTGTTGGACCCTCGAATACACAGGATCCAGTTCACAGCTTTTCTCTAAAATCTCTCAGCCTCAAGGAACTGTACTCTCACACTCATGCTAGTCCATTTCTTCTGAGTAGAGGACCTGAAACTCATTTCACTAATGGCTCTGTTTTTCATTACACTGCTGCAAAGAAAGCCAGAGTGCGATAAAAATAGCTTGTTAGAGACAGTGAGGCATTTGGGATTGATTAGGAACAAATGATCAACATTCAAACTGCCAATGCCTTTGCATCTGAACTGTGACCTCTCCAGCTGGGGGGGGGGGGGGAAGAGAGCAATAGATACCAGGAACAGCCCTTTCCACTGCCCCTCATTAACCATATTTGGAAATGGGAAATTAAAATGGTTCTGACCTTCAGGGGCAACAGTAGGTTATTCACTGTAAGGCTAGGTTAACCAATAAAAGCCTTAGCAGGTCCCCAGTAACGCAGTCCACATACATCTTACATGCAAAATATCCTCTCATCAGAACCCCTGCACCGTTCCCTACAGCACTTTTGGGACTATAAAATAGTGGAGTGGACGTGAATCCCTTGTTTACTCTTTCCAAAAAATACTAGGACTAGGGGGCAGCAATGAAGCTACAAAGTAGTAGATTTAAAATAAATCAGAGAAAATATTTCATTATTCAACGTGTAATTAAACTTGGGAATTCGTTGACAGAGAATGTGGTAAAAGAAGTTAGCTTAGTGGGGTCTAAAAGAAAAGTCCAGAAGTCATTATTAAGTTGGGGAAAATCCACTGCTTGCTTGTAGGATGGGCAGCATAAAATATATTATACTGTTCTGGGATCTTGCCAGGTACTTGTAACCTGGATTAGCTACCGTTGGAAACAGGATACCTGACTTGATGGACCTTTGGTCTGTTCCAGTATGGCAAGACTTATGTCTGCTCCCCCATACCTAGGGCTCCTGCTGCATTTCCAACAGCACCTCCTGCTGGGAAAGGCTGAGAATGCAGGAGCTTTGAACTTCCCCCCAAAACCAGTACTCTTGCATCATTGCCTATAGCACCTCCTGCTAGGAATGCTGCCAAGGCAGGGGATGTGAGCTGTACAGCCAGTGCCTCCATCTGGGACAGAGAGCTGCGAGTTGCCCTATAGCCAGTACTCCTGCACTGGTCTCTATAGTGCCTCCTACAGGGACAGGCTGTAACTGTGATGGAAAGGAAGTTCTCTCTAGAATAAGAGGTCACAATATGACACTCGGGGAGGCGGATGAGTAGACTGAGGAACAAAAACTGAAAAATATATGTTCATGGAGAGTAGTAGATGCCCGGAATGTCCTCCCAGAGGAGATAGTAGGGATGAAAACAGTAGTAGAAATGAATTAGCAGGATATAACCAGGATGGAGAGACAGTGGGGTAACCTGCATTCGAGACAGTTTCATCCCTAAGACCATCAGGTCTACAAGACAGCAGGGAGATGGTTAGATGAAGCAGCATCTAGAACCCAAAACAGCAAGCTAGCACTGGGTGATCTTCATGGAGCGACAATTACACCTTAAAACCTGAGGAGGGGCAACCTGCAAAGAGCAGCACTTCTAACCCCAGAGAGCACTGGTACAAGTGTAACAGTTTAGGTGAAGAGGGCTTAGGCGATGGGTTTCATATGGAAATTTGGGTGGGCCCCTATCCAAAGTGGACAAATGCCACTGGCAGACTCGATGAGTCTTCATCTGCCATAATTTATTTTATTACCTCGATACTGTATTGCTATTTATTTACTTATAAAATTTCTATCCCACCTAAACCTAAGCGGGTAACAATTTCATATTTACAGTTTCTTACAGAATACAAACAATGACAATATTCACTGTATCCCAAGTAACCAGGAACTGTGAACTCTCCACATCATTCCCTTAAAGCAGAGGTTCCCAAACACTTTTGGTTCGTGGCACCCCCCCCCCCCCCCCCCCCCCCCCCCCCCCCCCGTCCACATGGGTCTCCACGGCACCCCAGCTTGGCCACATGGGTGTCTCCACACCCCACACCCCCGCCATATAGGTCACTGGGGTCTCCACGGCACCCCAGCTTGGCCACATGGGTGTCTCCACACACCCCCTACCACATAGGTCTCCCTTTCCCTTTCCCTGCAGCCCCCTCCTCTCACACCAGCACACCTGCAGGTCCAGGATCACTGCCACTGCGGTGTTTGCAGCTTACACTGTCAGGCCATCCGCGATTCACACAGGCACTCCAGTGCCTTCCCAGTCTGCCATGTCCAGCCCTCTCTGATGCAACTTCCTGTTGCAAGGGCCGGACACAGCAGAGGGAAGTCCTCAAAGTGCATGTGTGAATCGCGGATTCCCAAAAATGTAAGCTGCAAGCACTGCAGCGGCAGCAGGGCAGCAGATGCTGGACCTGCAGGTGGAGAAAGTAGGGAGTGATATGCCCGCGGCACCCCTGAGAGTTTGCCGTGGTGCACCAGGGTGCTGCGGCACACAGTTAGGGAACCTGCTGCCTTAAAGCACCTCCCACTGGGGCAGGCTGGGTTTGGAGGAGCCATGAGGTCCTCACTCTGAACTTCCACAGCATTTCCTACAGACCACTTGTAACCACTCGCCTCCACCTACCCTCCTCTCCTCTTTCCTCTACACATTAATTGATTTGCTTGCTTTATTTTTTGTCTATTAGATTGTAAGCTCTTTGAGCAGGGACTGTCTTTCTTCTATGTTTGTGCAGCGCTGCGTACGCTTTGTAGCGCTATAGAAATGCTAAATAGTAGTAGTAGTAGCAAGGAAAGTACGAGCTCCGAGTTCCCCGCACAGCCAGCACGCTTACACATTACCTATAGCGCCTCCTGCTGGAAAATGCTGGGGAGGCAGGAGATGCAAATCCCCTCCACTCCAGCTCCTCTACACCAAGCCCAAATTGTCTCCTACTGGGAGAGGCTGCTGTCCCCCATCTGAAGCCGACAGCAAAGTTTTGGTACTAAAACCATTAATAGGAGGCATTGCAGTGGATTTCTGAAAGATGATTGAATATGTTTTGTGGTCTGATACTGATTAATGGAGAACTTAAGCTACTCACCCTGGAAGCTGACAGTGCGAGGACAGGGCACAGCTGCTTCCCAAATGCAGGCACTTTCCATTAGCGCTGCTTCTAATTGCAGCTGACCCCAGGATAAATGCATTTAGTCACGTCCTAGCTGTAGCAGACCTCAGAAAAAGGAAATCTGACTAAAGGATCATTTCTCAGCCATTAATGAGGGAGGTTACCACTGCAGCAGCCTGTGCTGTGCTGTATCTGTTCTGTGGTGTGTTTGTGCATACAAATTACTACTACTACTACTACTACTATTTAGCATTTCTATAGCGCTACAAGGTGTACGCAGCGCTGCACAAACATAGAAGAAAGACAGTCCCTGCTCAAAGAGCTTACAATCTAATAGACAAAAAATAAATAAAGTAAGCAAATCAAATCAATTAATGTGAACGGGAAGGAAGAGAGGAGGGTAGGTGGAGGCGAGTGGTTACAAGTGGTTACGAGTCAAAAGCAATGTTAAAGAGGTGGGCTTTCAGTCTAGATTTAAAGGTGGCCAAGGATGGGGCAAGACGTAGGGCTCAGGAAGTCTATTCCAGGCACAGGGCGCAGCAAGACAGAAGGAGCAAAGTCTGGAGTTGGCAGTAGCGGAGAAGGGAACAGATAAGAAGGATTTATCCAGGGAACGGAGTGCACGGGAAGGGGTGTAGGGAAGGACGAGTATGGAGAGATACTGGGGAGCAGCAGAGTGAGTACATTTATAGGTTAGTAGAAGAAGTTTGAACAGGATGCAAAAACAGATAGGGAGCCAGTGAAGCGACTTGAGGAGAGGGGTAGTATGAGTAAAGCGACCCTGGCGGAAGACGAGACGGGCAGCAGAGTTTTGAACCGATTGGAGAGGGGCGAGGTGACTAAGTGGGAGGCCAGCAAGAAGCAGATTGCAGTAGTCTAAATGAGAGGTGACAAGGGTGTGGATGAGGGTTTTGGTAGAGTGCTCGGAAAGAAAGGGGCGGATTTTACGGATGTTGTAAAGAAAGAAATGACAGGTCTTGGCAATCTGTTGGATATGAGCAGAGAAGGAGAGAGAAGAGTCAAAGATGACCCCAAGGTTTCGAGCTGAGGAGACAGGGAGAATGAGAGAGCCATCAACAGAAATAGAAAACGGGGGGAGTGGGGAGGTGGGTTTGGGGGGAAAAATGAGAAGCTCGGTTTTGGTCATGTTTAATTTCAGGTGGCGTTGAGATATCCAGACAGCAATGTCAGACAAGCACGCTGAAACTTTGGTTTGGATGCAAGGTGAGATATCAGGGGTAGAAATACACACTGATAGGTCCATAATCTGCTATTGAGAGAGACATGGGGAAGCTTCTCTCCTTAATCCTCCTTCCCTCTTCTTCTCCCGGACCAACATCTTTCCTTCTCTCTTGTCCTCCCCCTTCCCAGCTAGCATCTGCCCTCTTTCTTCCCTCCCCCTTCCAGCCAGTGCCTGCCCTCTTTCTCCCCTCCACCATTCTAGCCAGGGTGTGTCATCTTTCTCTTCCCTGTTTCATCTAGCCTTTGCCCTCCTCCTCTCCCCCTTCCATCCAGCATCTGCCCCCTTCCATCTAGTGTGTCCTCTTTCTCTTTCATCCAGCCTCTGCCCTCTTCTCCCCCTTCCATCTAGCATCTGCCCCTCTCTTTCATTTTCATCCAGCATCTGCCCTCTTTCTTTCCCCCCATTCCATCCAGTGTTTGCCACAGCATCCATTCCATCTAGCATCTACCCCTTTCCTCATTTCCATCCAGCTTCTGCTGTCCTTCCCCACTTCCACCCAGCCTCTGTCCCCTCTCTATTCCCCCTAATCCAGCATCTTCCTCCTCTCTGTTCCCCCTCCCACCCTGACACCCCTGCTGCTGCTGCTGCTGCTTCTCAAGATGAGCAGCAGCGGTGGCAAAAGAAGCTACACTCACCACGAGGCCAGACTCTCCATTAGTGCAGCTGCAGGCTCTGCCCAGAACAGGAAGTGACATCCAAGGGGGTGGGACTGGCAGCCTATGGAGAGTCCGCCCCACAGTAAGTTGTAGCTTCTTTTGCTGCCACTGCTGTTCATCTAGAGAAGCAATAGGAGTAGTGGATGGGAGGGAGGTGGGGAAACTCCTGGTCCCCTACTGTGTGACAAACTTCAAAAATGGTACGTGGCTACGCAGCCTACAGGGAACATTGGCCGGGAATCAGAATGTGTGCAAGAGCGCAAATGCGTGTGGGTGTGAAAAGAGGCACGAAAGCGTGTGTCATGCCTGAAATGGATGTGACGTGGCATTTTCACTACTCATGATGTATTGAGCCTGCAAAGAGGTGGGAAAATGTGGGATACAAATGCAACAAATAAATCAATAAATGTCTGGAATTGGACTGTTATTTATGCTCAGTGCTGAAGATATCTTGTCTTTTTGGAAAAATAAGCAAAAATGCTGGCCAAAACCAGCAAAACGTTCATGGGGGATCTTCTGCATGCCTGCTACCAGCACGTTTTCTATTGTACATAAGTACATAAGTAATGCCACACTGGGAAAACACCAAGGGTCCATCGAGCCCAGCATCCTGCCCACGACAGCGACCAATCCAATTGTGGGAAGGACTGTGAAAGAAAGAAGAACTAGAATGAATCCCGAGATGGTTGATGATTTATTCTTCGTCCACGGATTAAAATCATAGCAGTATTTTGATTAAAATTTTAAAATCTACATTTAATGGGGTTGATATATTGGTTATAGGCCTACAAAGGGCCTCACATCCTATATAATAAAAGGCACCTCCAACATTCTGAAGCTGACTGCATGGCTGAGGCATTCCTGCTCTCTGTATCCATCTCCTGAATTGACATCACCTACTTCCGGGTTCGTCACAAGCAGAAGTGACCAACCACACGAGGTTTCTTGGCTTCAGAATGTTGGAGGTGCATTCTATTAAATAGGATTGGTCAGTTCCTTTCCTATATAATAAAAGGCACCTCCAACATTCTGAAGCTGACTGCATGGCTGAGGCATTCCTGCTCTCTGTATCCATCTCCTGAATTGACATCACGTACTTCCGGGTTTCTCACAAGCAGAAGTGACCAACCACACGAGGTTTCTCGGCTTCAGAATGTTGGAGGTGCATTCTATTAAATAGGATTGGTCAGTTCCTTTCCTATATAATAAAAGGCACCTCCAACATTCTGAAGCTGACTGCACGGCTGAGGCATTCCTGCTCTCTGTATCCATCTCCTGAATTGACATCACGTACTTCCGGGTTCATCACAAGCAGAAGTAACCAACCACACGAGGTTTCTCGGCTTCAGAATGTTGGAGGTGCATTCTATTAAATAGGATTGGTCAGTTCCTTTCCTATATAATAAAAGGCACCTCCAACATTCTGAAGCTGACTGCATGGCTGAGGCATTCCTGCTCTCTGTATCCATCTCCTGAATTGACATCACATACTTCCGGGTTCGTCACAAGCAGAAGTGACCAACCACAAGAGGTTTCTTGGCTTCAGAATGTTGGAGGTGCATTCTATTAAATAGGATTGGTCAGTTCCTTTCCTATATAATAAAAGGCACCTCCAGCATTCTGAAGCTGACTGCATGACTGAGGCATTCCTGCTCTCTGTATCCATCTCCTGAATTGACATCACGTACTTCCGGGTTCATCACAAGCAGAAGTGACCAACCACACGAGGTTTCTCGGCTTCAGAATGTTGGAGGTGCATTCTATTAAATAGGATTGGTCAGTTCCTTTCCTATATAATAAAAGGCACCTCCAACATTCTGAAGCTGACTGCATGGCTGAGGCATTCCTGCTCTCTGTATCCATCTACTGAATTGACATCACGTACTTCCGGGTACGTCACAAGCAGAAGTGACCAACCACACGAGGTTTCTCAGCTTCAGAATGTTGGAGGTGCATTCTATTAAATAGGATTGGTCAGTTCCTTGAAGCACAGCCAGAGCTCAGCGTCCTGCATAGTAACGCTCAGACACCAGAGAGAGAGAGAGGGGGCCTGACACCAGAGAGAGGGAGGGAGGGAGGGGGGGCCTGACACCAGAGAGGGGTGGGGGAGGTATCTCTGTCACACACACACTCTCTCTCTCTCTCACACACTCTCTCTCTCACACAGTCAATGTCTTTCTCTCTCTCACTCTCACACACTGTCTCTCACACACTCTATGTCTCACACTGTATCACATTCACTCTCTATGTGTCACACAGTCACTCACACACTCTCTTGGTCTCATACACTCAGTCTCACAGAGAGTCTGTGTCTCATACACACTCTCTGTCACACTGTGTCTCACATAAGCACTTGCACACACTCTCATTCTCACACACACTCGCACCCAGACTCACTCTCTCTCACACACTCGCACATTCACTCTCTCTCTCACACACAGTCACTCTCACATACACTCTCTCAAACATACACTCAGAGGAAAACCTTGCTAGCGCCCGTTTCATTTGTGTCAGAAACGGGCCTTTTTTACTAGTAATCTATAAAACCGCAAAATATGCAGGGGGTGGGGAAGGGGACAAATTTTGTACCCGTGTCATTCTCTAGTAGGGATATCAGTATGTGTTTGTGCATACACGAGAGGCAGGCTTGCAGTGCTGTGTATGTTGGCCCCCATATTAACAGCTGCAGGTCTTAATCACTCCTGAGATGTGCTGGTGAAGAGACAGGGTGCTAGGCCAGTGGTTCCCAAACCTGGTCCTGGAGGCACCCCAGCCAGTCCGGTTCCCAGTATATGCACAATGAATATTCAGGAGAGATTTGCCTGAAGGAGATAGTGCATGCAGTCGCTATCATGAATATTCATTGTGTACACCTGAAACCCTGACTGTCTGGGGTACCTCCAGGACCTGGTTTGGGAACCACTGCTCTAGGACATGGACGATGTCAGATAACATGAATGAACTGCCTTCCATTTGGACAAGCACAACCAAGGAAGGGAAACCAGAGCAGCTAAAGTGAGTACACGTACATTTCTCAGGGTCGAATTGAAGCCTATGAAGGTGAAGCCAGTCTGCTATTGAATCAGTTTTATGGTTATGTGAATTGATGGTCTGTGCGTCATCCGTGTGGATGTGGGCCAGAATTTGAATATCATCTGCATAAGCAAATATCGTTAGGCTAAGGGAATCTACTATTACTACTACTTATCACTTCCATAGCGTTACAACGCATATGCAGCACTGTACACCATACATGAAAAGACAGTCCCTGCTCAAAGAGCGCAAAATCTAAATAGGACAGGCAAACAGACAGAACAACTAAGAGGTAAGGGAATTAAAAAGGTGGGGATAAAAGGGTACAGGGCAAGTGAGTAGTGGTTAGGAGTCAAAAGCAGCGTTAAAGAGGTGGGCTTTTAGCCTGGATTTGAAAACGGCCAAAGACGGGGCTAGACGTACAGGATCAGAAGGGTATTGCAGGCGTGAGGTGCAGCGAGATAAAAGGAATGGAGTCTGGAATTAGCAGTAGAGGAGAAGGGGACAGACAAGAGAGATTTATCCACAGAACGGAGTACCTAAGGGGGGGGGGGGGCGTAGGGCGAGACAAGAGTGGAGAGGTACTGGGGGGCGGTAGAGTGAATCTATATTAGTAAGAGAAGTTTGAATTGAATGCGAAAACGGATAGGGAGCCAGTGAAGTGACTTGAGGAGAGGGCTAATGTGAGCATAGCGACTTTGGCAGAAAATGAGTCGCGCAGCAGTGTTTTGGACTGATTGAAGAGGAGAGATGGCTAAGTGGGAGGCCGGTGAAGGAAAGCAGTGGGCACAGAAAGACATTAATAAGGAACGGGGCCAAGATCAAGCCCCAAGGGACACCATGTCATAGTAGATGTAGAGGATTAACAATCGTGCTACCGAACGACATAGGACCTGTCAGTCAAGTATGATCAAAGTCACTCGAGAGCCTTGTCCTGAGTACTAAGCATGTGCAGCAGATCCAGAAGGAGGGTCTCGTTGACCAGGTTGAAAGCTGCAGGAAGGACTAAGGAAATGATTAGAATAAAAGTAGTGACACCTCATAGAGCAGTCTCCATATTCTGTTATCTTGAAACAGCACCTACTTTCTGGTCCTTAAGCCTCAGAATAACATAAGAATAGCCATACTGGGTCAGACCAAAATCCTGAGTGGTGTAGAACGGGTAGAAGTGAATTGACTTTTCACTCTTTCAAAAAGTACAAAGACCAGGGGACACTCGATATAATTACATGGAAATACTTTTAAAACAAATAGAAGGAAATAACACTCAAAGAATAGTTAAACTCTGGAACTCTTTGCCAGAGGATGTCGTAACAGTGATTAGCATATCTGGGTTTTAAAAAGGTTTGGACAAGTTCCTGGAGGAAAAGTCCATAGTGTGTTTTTCAGATGGACGTGGAGGAAGCCACTGCTTGTCCCTTGGATTGGTAGAATGGAATGTTGCTACTATTTGGTTTTCTGCCAGGCAGGGGCGTAGCCAGACCTCGCTGGGAGGGGGGGCCAGAGTTTAGCCACACCCCGTCACCCCCCCCCAGCCGACACAACCGCCACATTGGACCCCACTCCCGACGCCAACCCTCCCCCGTCACCACCCGCCCCGCCACCGCATCAGATACCTCGTAAGGCGTCAGAAACAGCTTCCTTGAACGAAGGTGCTACTCCAGCGCAGAACTAAAGAAGACTTTCTTCAGCTGCAGCAAACGGGCGGCGGGGGAGGGTTGGTGCTGGGAGGGGGGGGGGGTTCAAGGGGATCGTCGCCAGGGGGGCCAGGGCCAAATCTACAGCAGCACAGGCCCCCTCAGGCCCCACGTAGCTACGCCACTGCTGCCAGGTACTTGTGATCTGGCTTGGTCACTGGTCTGACCCAGTATGGCTATTCTTATGCCCTTATGTATTTACGTTTGTACTCCGTCCTGAATAAGGACAGACTAGAAATAATTGAAATGTGACTGAACATGTTTGGTGTGACTGTTTATTGGTATAACTAAATCCATTTATGACCAGCTTTCCACAGCTGTGCGCTTTTCACATGGTGGCTCTGAATGAGTGAAATATTTGGAGATCGAAGCACCTTCCAGGCTGCACCTTTCTGTGTGGAATTAATGTATAAGAACATAGGTGTTGCCATACTGGGACAGACCGAAGGTCCATCAAGCCCAGTATCCTGTTTCCAACAGTGGTTAATCCAGGTCACAAGTACCTGGCAAGATCCCAGAACAGTAACACAGATTTTATGTTGCTTATCCTAGGAATAAGCAGTGGATTTTCCCAAGTCCATGTTAATAATGACCTATCGACCTTTCTTTTAGGAATTTATCCAAACCTTTTTAAAAACCTAATCTAACTGCTTTAACCACTTTCTCTAGCAATGAATTCCAGAGTTTAATTACACGTTGAGTAAATTTGTTCTAAATTTACTACTTAGTAGCTTCATTCCTAGTATTTATGGAAAATGTAAACAAGTGATTCATCTTTACCCATTCCACTGCACTCAGTCTTATATTTCCCCTTAGCCGAAGAGACCTAACCACTTTAGCCTTTCCTCATAGGGAAGTCATCCCATCCCCTTTATCATTTTTGTCAGTATTCTTTGTACCTTTTCTACACAGCTCTTGAAGCCACTCAAATGCATTAGTCTACTTAAAAGGCCTCATCCTATAACATTGTTATCAACCTCTACTTCTCCCGATGAAAGTTGACTTAAAGGGTAGAAACTACTTGGCTTTATTCAAGGCTCTAAAGAGTGGGGAATGTAAACATTTGACATTCAGTCACACAAGCACAATTCTCTCCAGGGTCCTTTCCGCAGCGGGCCAGCTTCTCTATTCATTCCTCCCACTGACATTAAAGCTTCTGGACCTCTGCTGAAACCACCACATGGCAGGGGCGTAGCTAGATGGCCAATTTTGGGTGGGCCAGAGCCCAAGGTGGGTGGGCATGGAATTCACCGCCCCCCTGGTCCTCCTCCAGTTTGCTCCTCTCTCCACCCCTCCCTGCCCCAAAACCCCAAATATTAAATACTTGCGCTGGAGG
Source organism: Microcaecilia unicolor (assembly GCF_901765095.1). NCBI lineage: Eukaryota > Metazoa > Chordata > Amphibia > Gymnophiona > Siphonopidae > Microcaecilia > Microcaecilia unicolor. Next base: position 14,856,690 of record NC_044032.1, on the reverse strand, counting down.
GATCCCCAAAACCTGCCAGCTGAAGATTTCCTCCTCCTCCTCAAGTAGTCAGCACTCTTCAAAATGGAAGCCGGCAGCACTTGCCTCACACTGATGCTGCTGCTGGCAGACCGTGCATGCTCAGTGCTTTTGCATGTGCGGAAACTGAGCATGTGCAGAAGGGCCAGTCTGTGTCAGCTCAAGGCAAGTGCTGCTGGCAGACATTTGGAAGAGCGCTGGCTACCCGAGGAAAGAACATTTTCAGCTGGCAAGGTTTGGGGATCCCCATCAGCCACAGCAAGTGTCACAATTTTGGGTGGGCAGGAGGAGGTGGTAACAGCGGTTAGCATATCTGGGCTTATTTATTTATTTAGATTTTGCTCACACCTTTTTCAGTAGTAGCTCAAGGTGAGTTACATTCAGGTACACTGGATATTTAGAAAAAGGTTTGGACAAACTCGAGAAAGGTTTGGACAAATTCCTGGAGGAAAAGTCCATAGTCTGCTATTAAGACAGACATGGGAAGCAACTGCTTGCCCTGGGATTTGTAGTATGGAGTTTTGCCACAATTTGGGTTTCAGCCAGGTACTTGTGACCTGGGTTGGCTACTGTTTGAAAACCTGGATACTGGGCTAGATGGACCATTGGTCTGACCCAGTATGGCTACTCTTATGTTCTTATGTCTCAAGTACCTGGATGGATCAAAAAAAAAGTTGAATATATTTTATGTTGCTTATCCTAGAAATAAGCAGTGGGTTTTCACCAAGTCCATTTTAATAATGGTCTATGGACCTTTCCTTTAGAAAGCCATCCAAACCGTTTTTAAACCTTGCTTAGCTAACTGCTTTTACCACATTCTCTGGCAATGAATTCCAGAGTTTAATTACACATCGAGTGAAAAAATATTTTCTCTGATTCTTTTTAAATGTACTACTTTGTAGCTTCATTGCTTGTTCCCTAGCCCTAATATTTTTGGAAAGAGTAAACAAGTGATTCACGTCTACCCGTTCCATTCCACTCAGTATTTTATAGACCTTGATCATATCTCCCCTCAGCCATCTTTTCTCCAAGCTGAAGAGCCCTAGATGTTTCAGCCTTTCCTCAAAGGGAAGTTGTCCCATCCCCTTTATCATTTTCGTCACCCTTCTCTGTAACTTTTCTAATTCCACTATATCTTTTTTTTTTAGATACGATGACCAGAATTAAACACAATATTCGAGGTGCGGTTTCACCATGGAGCGATACAAAGGCATTATAACGTCACTTACCCACAGAAATGTCCTCTACTCTCAGAACTTCCTTCTCTACTCTCTCATTCCTTCTCTTTTAAGAATTATCTTCTAGTCTTCCTCCCATTTTTTTCATTATTTTCTTTCCTCCATATGTATTTGTCTCCCTATAGCCTATAGTTTCTGTCATTTTAAGTGCTTCTGCTCTCACCCCCCACCCCTGCCTCCCTTTTCTCAGCTTCATTTTTCTTCTACCCGAAACCTACGCTCACAGGACAAATCCCTCCTCTCTGCTCCCTTCTCCACCATCGCCAACTCCAGGCTCCGCCCTTTCTGCCTTGCCTCTCCCTATGCTTGGAACAAACTCCCCGAGCCCATATGCAGAGCCCCCTCCCTGCCCATCTTCAAATCCTTACTCAAAGCCCATCTCTTCAATGTCACCTTCGGCACCTAATCATTTTACCTCTATCCAGGAAATCTAGACTGCCCCAATTGACTGTCTGCACATGTTGTCCTTTAGATTGTAAGCTCCTTTGAGCAGGGACTGTCCTTCTTGTTAAACTGTACAGCGCTGCGTAACCCTAGTGGCGCTTTAGAAATGTTAAGTAGTAGTAGTAGTAGTCTTCTCTCCACCAGGATCTCCTTTTCCTCTCAGCTCCTCTTTTCCCAATCCCGCACTGCAATTCTCCATCTTTTTCCTCTTCCCTCTGCCTTGTCTTCTCTCTCTCTCCCAGTTCCCTTCCCCTATCACAGCCCATGCTCCCTCACAGCCGGTTTCTATTCCTCTCCCACTCTCTGTCCCTAACCCCATCATCCAGCCTCTCTTCCCTTTACAACTACCTCTTCAAACTCTTCACAACTTTACCTTTTCCTAGCCCCCTCTATTTCTCACCCCACAGCTCTACTCCCAGCACATGTCCTGATTATGCAGCCCCTCTTCTGTATACAAGAACCCCTTTCAATCCCCTTTAGCCTTTCCTAGCCCCATTTCCTTTCAACCCCCTCTATTCTACTCCCAGCGCATGTTCTGATCATCCTCTTCCACTTCCAGAGAAGAAGAACTCTTTCCCTCTGCCTCCCCCTCCTCCGTTTCTTACCCCTATTTCTCTCTCCCAGCCCCTGTCACTATTACCCAACCTCTGTTCCCCTCACACATCCTTTCTGCCTCTCTCTCTCTCTCTCCTTTTACCATTTCCTAACTTGTCTATTCATCTCCCAGCGCATGTTCTGATCATCCTCTTCTACTTGCAGAGAAGAAGAACTCTTTCCCTCTGCCTTCCCCTCCACCCTTTCTTACCCCTATTTCTCTCTCCCAGCCCCTGTCACTATTACCCAACCTCTGTTCCCCTCCCACATCCTTTCTGCCCCTCTCTCTCTCTCCTTTTACCATTTCCTAACTTGTCTATTCATCTCCCAGCGCATGTTCTGATCATCCTCTTCTACTTGCAGAGAAGAAGAACTCTTTCCCTCTGTCTTCCCCTCCACCCTTTCTTACCCCTATTTCTCTCTCCCACCCCTGTCACTATTACCCAACCTCTGTTAACCTCACACATCCTTTCTGCCTCTCTCTCTCTCTCCTTTTACCATTTCCTAACTTCTCTATTCATCTCCCAGCGCATGTTCTGATCATCCTCTTCCACTTCCAGAGAACTCTTTCCCTCTGCCTTCCCCTCCTCCGTTTCTTACCCCTATTTCTCCCTCCCGGCCCCTGTCACTATTACCCAACCTCTGTTCCCCTCACACATCCTTTCTGCCCCTCTCTCTCTCTTCTTTTACCATTTCCTAACTTCTCTATTCATCTCCCAGCACATGTTCTGATCATCCTCTTCCACTTCCAGAGAACTCTTTCCCTCTGCCTTCCCCTCCACCCTTTCTTACCCCTATTTCTCCTTCCCAGCTCCTGTCACTATTACCCAACCTCTGTTCCCCTCACACACCCTTTCTGCCCCTCTCTCTCTCTCTCCTTTTACCATTTCCTAACTTCTCTATTCATCTCCCAGCGCATGTTCTGATCATCCTCTTCCGCTTCCAGAGAAGAACTCTTTCCCTCTGCCTTCCCCTCCTACGTTTCTTACCCCTATTTCTCTCTCCCAGCCCTTGTCACTATTACCCAACCTCTGTTCCCCTCACACATCCTTTCTGCCCCTCTCTCTCTTCTTTTACCATTTCCTAACCTGTCTATTCATCTCCCAGCGCATGTTCTGATCATCCTCTTCCACTTGCAGAGAAGAAGAACTCTTTCCCTCTGTCTTCCCCTCCACCCTTTCTTACCCCTATTTCTCTCTCCCAGCCCGTCACTATTACCCAACCTCTGTTCCCCTCACACATCCTTTCTGCCTCTGTCTCTCTCCCCCAGGAAATAACTCCTTTTACCATTTCCTAACTTCTCTATTCATCTCCCAGCGCATGTTGTGATCATCCTCTTCCACTTCCAGAGAAGTTCCCCCTACCTTCCCCTCCACCCTTTCTTACCCCTATTTCTCTCTCCCAGCCCCTGTCACTATTACCCAACCTCTGTTCCCCTCCCACATCCTTTCTGCCTCTCTCTCTCTCTCTCCTTTTACCATTTCCTAACTTCTCTATTCATCTCCCAGCGCATGTTCTGATCATCCTCTTCCGCTTCCAGAGAAGAACTCTTTCCCTCTGCCTTCCTCTCCTACGTTTCTTACCCCTATTTCTCTCTCCCAGCCCTTGTCACTATTACCCAACCTCTGTTCCCCTCACACACCCTTTCTGCCTCTCTCTCTCTCTCTCTCCTTTTACCATTTCCTAACTTCTCTATTCATCTCCCAGCGCATGTTCTGATCATCCTCTTCCGCTTCCAGAGAAGAACTCTTTCCCTCTGCCTTCCTCTCCTATGTTTCTTACCCCTATTTCTCTCTCCCAGCCCTTGTCACTATTACCCAACCTCTGTTCCCCTCACACACCCTTTCTGCCTCTCTCTCTCTCTCCTTTTACCATTTCCTAACTTCTCTATTCATCTCCCAGCGCATGTTCTGATCATCCTCTTCCGCTTCCAGAGAAGAACTCTTTCCCTCTGCCTTCCTCTCCTACGTTTCTTACCCCTATTTCTCTCTCCCAGCCCTTGTCACTATTACCCAACCTCTGTTCCCCTCACACACCCTTTCTGCCTCTCTCTCTCTCTCTCTCTCTCTCCTTTTACCATTTCCTAACTTCTCTATTCATCTCCTAGCGCATGTTCTGATCATCCTCTTCCGCTTCCAGAGAAGAACTCTTTCCCTCTGCCTTCCTCTCCTACGTTTCTTACCCCTATTTCTCTCTCCCAGCCCGTCACTATTACCCAACCTCTGTTCCCCTCACACATCCTTTCTGCCTCTGTCTCTCTCCCCCAGGAAATAACTCCTTTTACCATTTCCTAACTTCTCTATTCATCTCCCAGCGCATGTTGTGATCATCCTCTTCCACTTCCAGAGAAGTTCCCCCTACCTTCCCCTCCACCCTTTCTTACCCCTATTTCTCTCTCCCAGCCCCTGTCACTATTACCCAACCTCTGTTCCCCTCCCACATCCTTTCTGCCTCTCTCTCGCTCTCCTTTTACCATTTCCTAACTTCTCTATTCATCTCCCAGCGCATGTTCTGATCATCCTCTTCCGCTTCCAGAGAAGAACTCTTTCCCTCTGCCTTCCTCTCCTACGTTTCTTACCCCTATTTCTCTCTCCCAGCCCTTGTCACTATTACCCAACCTCTGTTCCCCTCACACACCCTTTCTGCCTCTCTCTCTCTCTCTCTCCTTTTACCATTTCCTAACTTCTCTATTCATCTCCCAGCGCATGTTCTGATCATCCTCTTCCGCTTCCAGAGAAGAACTCTTTCCCTCTGCCTTCCTCTCCTACGTTTCTTACCCCTATTTCTCTCTCCCAGCCCTTGTCACTATTACCCAACCTCTGTTCCCCTCACACACCCTTTCTGCCTCTCTCTCTCTCTCTCTCTCCCTTTTACCATTTCCTAACTTCTCTATTCATCTCCCAGCGCATGTTCTGATCATCCTCTTCCGCTTCCAGAGAAGAACTCTTTCCCTCTGCCTTCCTCTCCTACGTTTCTTACCCCTATTTCTCTCTCCCAGCCCTTGTCACTATTACCCAACCTCTGTTCCCCTCACACACCCTTTCTGCCTCTCTCTCTCTCTCTCCTTTTACCATTTCCTAACTTCTCTATTCATCTCCAAGCACATGTTCTGATCATCCTCTTCCACTTGCAGAGAAAAGAACTCTTTCCCTCTCTCTTCCCCTCCACCCTTTCTGACCCCTATTTCTCTCTCCCAGCCCCTGTCACTATTACCCAACCTCTGTTCCCCTCACACATCCTTTCTGCCTCTCTCTCTCTCTCTCTCTCTCTCCTTTTCCCATTTCCTAACTTCTCTATTCATCTCCCAGCGCATGTTCTGATCATCCTCTTCCACTTGCAGAGAAGAACTCTTTCCCTCTGCCTTCCCCTCCACCCTTTCTTACCCCTATTTCTCTCTCCCAGCCCCTGTCACTATTACCCAACCTCTGTTCCCCTCACACATCCTTTCTGCCTCTCTCTCTCTCTCTCTCTCTCTCCTTTTCCCATTTCCTAACTTCTCTATTCATCTCCCAGCGCATGTTCTGATCATCCTCTTCCACTTGCAGAGAAGAATAACTCTTTCCCTCTGCCTTCCCCTCCACCCTTTCTTACCCCTATTTCTCTCTCCCAGCCCCTGTCACTATTACCCAACCTCTGTTCCCCTCACACATCCTTTCTGCCTCTCTCTCTCTCTCTCTCTCTCTCCTTTTACCATTTCCTAACTTCTCTATTCATCTCCAAGCACATGTTCTGATCATCCTCTTCCACTTCCAGAGAAAAAGAACTCTTTCCCTCTCTCTTCCCCTCCACCCTTTCTGACCCCTATTTCTCTCTCCCAGCCCCTGTCACTATTACCCAACCTCTGTTCTCCTCACACATCCTTTCTCTCTCTCTCTCTCTCTCCTTTTACCATTTCCTAACTTCTCTATTCATCTCCCAGCGCATGTTCTGATCATCCTCTTCCACTTCCAGAGAACTCTTTCCCTCTGCCTTCCCCTCCACCCTTTCTTACCCCTATTTCTCTCTCCCAGCCCCTGTCACTATTACCCAACCTCTGTTCCCCTCACACATCCTTTCTGCCTCCTCTCTCTCTCCTTTTACCATTTCCTAACTTCTCTATTCATCTCCCAGCGCATGTTCTGATCATCCTCTTCCACTTGCAGAGAAGAAGAACTCTTTCCCTCTGCCTTCCCCTCCACCCTTTCTTACCCCTATTTCTCTCTCCCAGCCCCTGTCACTATTACCCAACCTCTGTTCCCCTCACACACCCTTTCTGCCTCTCTCTCTCTCTCTCTCTCTCTCTCCTTTACCATTTCCTAACTTCTCTATTCATCTCCCAGCGCATGTTCTGATCATCCTCTTCCACTTCCAGAAGAACTCTTTCCCTCTGCCTTCCCCTCCACCCTTTCTTACCCCTATTTCTCTCTCCCAGCCCTTGTCACTATTACTCAACCTCTGTTCCCCTCACACATCCTTTCTGCCTCTCTCTCTCTCTCTCCTTTTCCCATTTCCTAACTTCTCTATTCATCTCCCAGCGCATGTTCTGATCATCCTCTTCCACTTGCAGAGAAGAAGAACTCTTTCCCTCTGCCTTCCCCTCCACCCTTTCTTACCCCTATTTCTCTCTCCCAGCCCCTGTCACTATTACCCAACCTCTGTTCCCCTCACACATCCTTTCTGCCTCTCTCTCTCTCTCTCCTTTTACCATTTCCTAACTTCTCTATTCATCTCCAAGCACATGTTCTGATCATCCTCTTCCACTTCCAGAGAAAAAGAACTCTTTCCCTCTCTCTTCCCCTCCACCCTTTCTGACCCCTATTTCTCTCTCCCAGCCCCTGTCACTATTACCCAACCTCTGTTCTCCTCACACATCCTTTCTCTCTCTCTCTCTCTCTCTCCTTTTACCATTTCCTAACTTCTCTATTCATCTCCAAGCGCATGTTCTGATCATCCTCTTTCACTTCCAGAGAAGTTCCCTCTGCATTCCCCTCCACCCTTTCTTACCCCTATTTCTCTCTCCCAGCCCCTGTCACTATTACCCAACCTCTGTTCCCCTCACACATCCTTTCTGCCCCTCTCTCTCTCCTTTTACCATTTCCTAACTTCTCTATTCATCTCCCAGCGCATGTTCTGATCATCCTCTTTCACTTCCAGAGAAGTTCCCTCTGCCTTCCCCTCCACCCTTTCTTACCCCTATTTCTCTCTCCCAGCCCCTGTCACTATTACCCAACCTCTGTTCCCCTCACACATCATTTCTGCCTCTCTCTCTCTCCTTTTACCATTTCCTAACTTCTCTATTCATCTCCCAGCGCATGTTCTGATCATCCTCTTCCAATTCCACAAAGGAAGAACTCTTTCCCTGTCTTCCCCTCCACCCTTTCTTACCCCTATTTCTCCCTCCCGGCCCCTGTCACTATTACCCAACCTCTGTTCCCCTCACACATCCTTTCTGCCCCTCTCTCTCTCTCCTTTTACCATTTCCTAACTTCTCTATTCATCTCCCAGCGCATGTTCTGATCATCCTCTTCCACTTGCAGAGAAGAACTCTTTCCCTCTGCCTTCCCCTCCACCCTTTCTTACCCCTATTTCTCTCTCCCAGCCCCTGTCACTATTACCCAACCTCTGTTCCCCTCACACATCCTTTCTGCCTCTCTCTCTCTCTCTCTCTCCTTTTACCATTTCCTAACTTCTCTATTCATCTCCCAGCGCATGTTCTGATCATCCTCTTCCACTTGCAGAGAAGAACTCTTTCCCTCTGCCTTCCCCTCCACCCTTTCTGACCCCTATTTCTCTCTCCCAGCCCCTGTCACTATTACCCAACCTCTGTTCTCCTCACACATCCTTTCTCTCTCTCTCTCTCTCTCTCCTTTTACCATTTCCTAACTTCTCTATTCATCTCCAAGCGCATGTTCTGATCATCCTCTTCCAGAGAAGTTCCCTCTGCCTTCCCCTCCACCCTTTCTTACCCCTATTTCTCCCTCCCGGCCCCTGTCACTATTACCCAACCTCTGTCCCCCTCACGCATCCTTTCTGCCTCTCTCTCCCTCCTTTTACCATTTCCTAACTTATCTATTCATCTCCCAGCGCATGTTCTGATCATCCTCTTCCAATTCCACAAAGGAAGAACTCTTTCCCTGTCTTCCCCTCCACCCTTTCTTACCCCTATTTCTCTCTCCCAGCCCCTGTCACTATTACCCAACCTCTGTTCCCCTCACACATCCTTTCTGCCTCTCTCTCTCTCTCTCTCCTTCCCATTTCCTAACTTCTCTATTCATCTCCCAGAGCTGCTTCTGTCTTTTCTACCTTCATCTCTAAACACATTATTTTGGCAACACATGTGACGTTGTCATGTGAACAAAGTCATCTGACTCTGTCTCTTCCTGTCTACAGCACTCCTTCTCTTCATTGGCTGCTGAACGCAGGAAGTGTGACCATGGAGACGGATAGCCAATAGGCTGCAGAGGGAGGCGGAGCAGTAGCTCCAGCCCTGGAGCATGGAACTTGCTTTCTTCTGCTCCAATTCTCCAGACCTGCAGCAGAGACTGTTGGAGCAGCTCAGAAACCCCCAGATAAACTGTGAAGCACTGTATGAAATTGTTTTCAGGCCCTTCCTTTTGAAACTATTAAAAACAAAAGAGCAAAACAGCTCTTTCCTTAACATCCCTCCGGACCGGCCCAGGAATGGACTGATGGGTTGTGCTCTCCTTCTAGCAGGTGGAGACTGAGAAAAAAACTCTGACTCTAAGGAGCCAATAAGAGCCCTGGTCATGTGACCTTAGCCTCAGTATTTTCTCAGTCTCCAGCAGGTAGGAAGTGAGCCCTCTAGTCTCTCTTTCTTACTTTAGAGTTCTTGTATTTGTTTGGTCTTTTTATTTGGTCTGTTCTGTGCCACAGGAATTCTTTGAGGCTTGTTCGACATTATCAGCTTCATTAGCTTAGCCTCAGGGGTGTTACACTTGTGTGTCCCGGGCAGTGGCGTACCAAGGTAGGGGCGGTCCGCCCCGGGTGCACGCTGCTGGAGGGGTGCCGCGGCGCGCGCCTGTTGCCCTGTCTCAGTCCGAGTTCGCAATTCGCATGTGTTCACTGCTCCCTCTCAGTCTGCCCCGGAACAGGTTACTTCCTGTTCCGGGACAGACTCAGAGGGAGCAGTGAACACATGCGAATTGCGAACTCGGAGACAGGGCAACAGGCGCGTGCCGCGGCACCCCCCCCCCCTAGCGGCGTGCAACCGGGGGGAGTGTCATTTCGCCAGGGGGAGGCGCGCTGCACCCGGGGGAGGGGGGCGCATCGGCGTTCCGCCCCGGGTGTCAGATAGGGTCGGAATGCCACTGGTCCCGGGTCCCTCCCCCTATTCCTCCCCACCTCCCTTCTATTATTATTGCAATTTCTAAGGGAAGGGTTCCTCTTTTGGCTAGCAAAGAGGTTTACCTTTGGGAGAAGCAGCCAGTTAAAAAAGAAAAAAAAAGAATATACTGTATATAAATAAAGACTGAACCACAGATTCCCCATTACTTTAATGAGCAGGCAGCTGTGAAAACGTGATCTTTGGTCACTAGTGCAAATAGTTCCACTGACTAGTATCCCACCCCCTCCTCCCAGCCCTTAAAAGATTTGTACAAGACTTCACTGCAAACTTCACTTTAAAACACAAAACCAGAAATAAACCATTTGAAAGCTCAGCACCAGGTTTTGAGTAATGATGTCAGAAAGACACTATTCTGACAGGACTCACCTTGTCAGGGCTGGGGTCAGATATAATCAACTTTTACTTGCAGCTCGGTGCAGTTATTTCTGCACGCGACTGGAGAAAGGTGATTTTTTCTCAGCGAGTTGACTACGATTACGAAAGGAGAAAGGTAATAAGTTTTCTTAGTATAGTGGGGGGAGGAAGGTTAATTGTGCAGGATCTTGTCAGCTTTGGGGACACCTTAGGGTCTCCCGGAATCAGCTTCTTGTATGGCTTCAGTGTCTTATTCTTCAGTGACAGGTGATTCTGGGTTAGGAATTTTGGTGTTAGTGGTATGATTGTTATTTTATATTGTTGACTTTGTAAAACATTTGAATCAGTAAAGTCCAGTTTGGCAGTACAATATGTAAGTTTTTCAATAGATGGAAGGGGAAGAAGTGAGAGGTTAACTTTTAATTGTATTTCATTTATTTGCAGAGATAAGGAGAGAGGTGTGGTAGCCGTGTTAGTCCACTCTTAAAGGTTATCAATAGAAATCAAACAAAATAAAACAAAATAAAACATGGAAAAGAAAATAAGATGATACCTTTTTTATTGGACATAACTTAATACATTTCTTGATTAGCTTTCGAAGGTTGCCCTCAGTGGCGTACCAAGGGGGGGCGGTGGGGGCGGTCCGCCCCGGGTGCACACCGCTGGGGGGATGCCGCAGCACGCGCCTGTCTGCTCCCAGTTCGCTACGCTCGCTAAATTCTCTCGTTCGCTGCAGCAGCTCCCTCCTTCTGCCCTGGAACAGGTTACTTCCTGTTCCGGGGCAGAGGGAGGGAGCTGCAGCGAATGAGAGAATTTAGTGAGCGTAGTGAACTGGGAGCAGACAGGTGCGCGCTGCGGCACCCCCCCCCCCCCCCAGCGGCGTACACCCTGGGGGGTCATTTTGCGGGGGGGAGCACTGCACCCGGGGGGGGGCGCATCGGCGATCCGCCCCGGGTGCCGTCAAGGCTAGGAACGCCACTGGTTGCCCTTCTTGGTCAGATCGGAAATAAGCAAATGTGTTAGCAGATAGTATATATAAGAGAAACATCAAAGCATTACTTTGACAGTCTGACAGAGTGGGGGGGGGGGGGGTATGCATGGGGACATCAAAGCATTTCATTGATATTCTAACAGATGGGTGTTGGTAGGTGAGAGGAGGGTGATAAACAAAGAAATAAACAGAGAAATACAGCTTTATGGTTTATAATGAGTTAGAGGAGTGTGGTAGCAGTGTTAGTCCACTCTTAATGAGTTAGAAAACCCAGATCCTTATTAAGTCCTGTTTGTTGGGTGTCAAAATATTCAATCATTCTTATTTCAAAGGTCTTACGTTCCTGTATTGTTTTAAAATTACCTTTCAGTATTCTTACTATGAAATCACTAGTACAGTGTTCTGGTTTTGTAAAGTGCCACCCCACAGGCGTGACATCCTGGCTGGCACTGGCATTTTTCATATGATGTCTATGTAAATTAAATCTTGTCTTAAGCATCTGGCCTGTTTCTCCAATATAGCATCCTTCGTTACATTTTTTACACTGAATGATATATACCACATTGGAAGATGAGCATGTAAAATAGTCCTTTATGTTGAATATTTTTCCTTTGTGAATGACTGTGGGGTCTTGTGAAATGTTTTGGCATAGTTTGTAGCTGGCTGTATGTATTGTATTTATATTGTATGTATTTTAATTTGGTGTGAATGATCTTGGCTGTAACCTTTCCTATTATAAAATGGTGTTCTTTTCTGGTTTTATTGTTTTTATATATTGTATGAACCAGTCTGACTTTTTAGTTAAGAGAAGGGGTGGTATATCAAGTCTTTTAAAACTATTTTTTCTCTTCCCTCACCAGAATGCCAAAGTCAAGACTGTGCCCGACACAGTATGTGTCAGAGGTAAGTAATTTATTAAATTAACATGGCAGGTATTTATAACAGAGGGTACACATGGGCGGAGCATGGATGGGGCCTACTTACCTTACACGGCAGGTATTTGTAAGGGAGGACAAATGACTGTAGCATAGGCCGGGACATACTTAACTTACATAGCGGGGAGGGGAGAGGTGCAATCATCAGTAGATGGAGGCATGTCCCTGACTTCCTCGCTTCCGAAGAGATACGAGGAGGAAGGGGTGACTCAAGACAGCTGATTTCTTTGGCTGGCAGGGCTTCAGCTACCCCACCAGCCATCAGTGGCATAGCCAGACAGCTAGTTTTGGATGGGCCAAAGCCCAAAGTGGGTGGGCACAACATTGTCTCTGCCCCACCCTACCCCAACTCAACATATAAGTACATTAGCTAATTAGGATCCCAAGCTCTTGTCTGCTGAAGACTTTCTCTGAAGGTGCCAGAACTCCCTTTTACCAAGCTCGGCAGGCAGCAGCAACGTCCCTAAGCCACTGATGCCGGCACTCCATGCATGCTTAGCTTTCGGTGGCTGAAGGATGCTGTCGTGGACTGCAGAGTTTGGTAGAAGGAAGTTCTGGCCGTCTTTGGAGGAGGTTCTCAGCTGGTAAGGCTTGGGGTCCCTACCAGCTAGACAGCAAGGGTCAGAACCAGTGTTAGACATGCTAGGGCCCAGGTCAGAACAAAGAGGGCCCCCCCTCCTCGATCCCCTCTCCCTCTGATTTCCCCACCTGCCATTACTATCACACCGACAGACCCTCACCAAATACAGAAAAAGGGATCACAAATTAGAAATAAAAATATTTAGACAAAAATTGAACTGAGAACACCAAGAATTAAACTTAGCCTGTACTGCAACACTGGAGAAATAAAACCAGATACACATTTGTCTTTTTTATCCTCACTAAATCTGCCTGACATATTGATTGTTCATTTTTAGCTCTTTCCTCTCTCTCTCTCTTTCTTTCCTTTCTGCCTCTACCGTCTCTCACCCTTCTCCTCCTTTTTACTTTACAGCTACCTATCAAATTTCCATCTTCTTCTCTCACCCACTAGCTCTCCCATTCCCCATCTCATTCCTTTCCCAGCCTTCCATTCCCTTTCATCTTTAATCTACTCCCCATTACCATATTTCTACCCTCTATAATCACTATCCTTTCATTAATTTCCTTGCCTCCCCCTCCAGGCCTCTCCCACATGGTTCCACCATTCCCAGTGTCTTCCTCCCTCCATCCTTTTAGCCCAACATGTGCCTCCTCTTTCTCCCCTCCTCATAGCCTGACATCTCTCCATCCCTTCTCTCTTCCCCCATGGTCCAACATTTCTCCCTCTCCCCTCACTCCCACTGTCTCTCCATCACTCCCATCTGCTCCTGGATCCAACATCTCCTCCTTTCTCCCTCTCCACCTCCTGTGTATCTCTCCTTCCCTCTCATCCACTTCCATGTCCAACATCTCTCTCACTGCCCACTATCTCTCTCTCTCCCTCTCTTGTGCTGTGGGTCCAACATCACCTCCCCCTATACAGCATTCTTGCCCTTCCTACCTTCCACTGATATGTCCAACATTTCTGTTTCTCTCCCACTGTCCACCATGTCTCTCTCTCCCTCCCTCCCTTGTTCCCCATCCAACATCTCTCTCTTCCCCTCCCCATGCAGCACCTCTCACGTCTTCTCCTCTATCATCATGTCCAACATTTCACCATCTCTCCCTCCCCACCACTCCTATGTCCATCATTTCTCCATCTTTCATTCCTCTCCCTCTCTATGCACCATGTCTCCCTCTCCTCATACCCCATATGCAAGATTATTCCCTTTCTTGCCCCTCTCCACCCCTTTGCTGCATCACTCCCTTCATCCCCCTGCACCCCATGTCCAACAATTCTCCCTCTCTCACTCCTCCCGCCTCCCATCTCCTGCAGCATCTCTCTTTTGGAAAAAGACACCACCCCCAACTCTCCCTCTCACTTCAACCCAGGAGCGGAGCACCCCTTAACAGTGCCAGAGTCAGAGGGAGAAGGCTAGGCTTCCACGATTCTGAATCTGCCTCCCTCTCTCTTTGGCAGCCATTCTCACACGTTGCCTGCCACTAACCCGGAAGCCTCCCCTCTGCCTCGTGACCTGCCCGGCAGAAATAGGAAGTTGCGACATAGGGGAGCGGGACATGCCAGTGGGGAGGCTTCTGGGTTAGCGGCAGGCAGCATGTGGGAGTCACTGCCGCTACTGCTACCGGAGAGAGTGAGATATAGGATCAAGGAAGCCCAGCCTGCTCCCTCCGGTGCCGGCACTGTGAAGGGTGCTCCTGAGCCAAAAGCCCCCCTACCAGCCACTGAACAAGTTACTTCATCTTTAGAGGGGGCCTAAGCCCAAAGGAGGGGGTCCAGGTGTCCAAGCTCCGTCCCCTGTGCTATGCCTTTCTTTCGCCTCCGTCCAACTCTATCCCTTCCTCTACCCCTTTCTCTCTTTCCTCTCTCCCAACCCTCCCCCCACCCCATCAAACACCTCTCTTTTTCTTCCTTTCCTCCACCCTCTCCACCCTAGGTCTAGTCTCTCTCTCTCTCTCTCTCTCTGAGCCCAACATCTCTCTCTCCCTCCATTTTCATCCACTTTTCTTCTCTCTCTCACCCCTTGAGTCCAACATCCCTTTTTTCCTTATCTCCCTCTCCCTCCCCCAACATCTTTCCCTCTATCTTCTCCCGCCACTTCCCTCGCTCACCTGTACTGCATTATTTCTATCTCTTCCCTCTCAACCCCCTCCCCAAGTCCGCCATTTAACTCCTTTTCTTCCTTCCCTCCACCCTCTCCAACCCAGGTTCATTATCTCTCTCTCAGTACCTCCCTCCCTCCCTCCCTCCCTCTCTCTTCTCCCTCCATCCTTCTCTCCTTCTCCTTTTGACCCTACCCATGGTTCTGTCTGGCCCACCCTACCGCCGTCACTACCCGAGGTTCTCTCTGAATTCCCTCCTGCCCACCCAGTGGTCTCTCAATTCCATCTCTTCTCCCCCCCCCCCCCCCCCCCCCGGTTCTCTCTACATTCCCTTCCTCCCATCCCATTTTCCTCTCTCAATTCCCTTCCCCCTCATGTTTCTTTCTTAATTCCCCTCCTCTCTGACTACATGCCCAACATTGTCTCTCAAGTCCCTTCGTCCTCCCACCTGCGTGCATGCACAGTCGGTTGGTTCAGCATCTCTCCCCTACCGGACTGCCAGTGGCTCTCTTCCTTTCTCTCCCCTCCTGGTTTATATTTAGATTTTCATTTTCAGTAAGTGATTGCCCTGCAATTGCAGCTATACTGAAAAGCTGCCTCGGCCTGCACCAGGCCTTTCCTTCTGACCCGTCCCACTCCTTTCTGAAAACAGGAAGTTGCATCTGAAGGGGGCAGGATGGGTCAGAGGGAAATGCCCAGTGCAAGCTGAGACAGCGTTTCAATACAGCTTTTGCTGCAGTGCAAGAACGTAATGAAAATGAAAAGGTAGACCGGGAGGCGAGAGAATATAAGGCGAGAGGGAGGGAGAGCGAGGCGCCAGCTGTCCAGGAAGAGATGCCAGACAGACCATTCATCCATGTGGGGAAGGCAAGGAGGGCAGTGAATTATCATGGTTAAAATTTTTAATCGGGATTAATAATGAATGTGTTAACAGGGCCGCCGAGAGAATGGGCCGGGCCCGGGACAAGGCCGCCCCCAGGCCCCCGGCCCCGCCACCTGGGCCCCGCCCCCACCCCCCCCGGTTGTCGTCGCCCCCCCCCCCCCCCCCCGAGGAGGGTCCGGCGCCACAGTCCCACCCGCCTCCGCCACCGGGCCCCTTCCACCCAAACCCCCGCCAGCAGAAGTGCTGTCTTCTGACTCCGGCGTGTGCGGCCCACACAGATGCGCTCCTCTCAGCTGATCTTCGCTGTACTCTGCAGGGTTTCTGTGCGTCTGACGTCCTGCACGTCAGATGCACAGATGCACAGAAGCCCTGCAGAGTACAGCGAAGATCAGCTGAGAGGAGCGCGTCTGTGTGGGCTGCGCACGCCGGAGTCAGAACAGAAGACAGCACTTCTGCTGGCGGGGGTTCAGGTGGAAGGGGCCCGGTGGCGGTGGTGGGTGGGACTGCGGCGCTGGGCCCCCCTGGAGGCCCGGGCCCCGGGAATTTTGTCCCCCCTGTCCCCCCCTCTCGGCGGCCCTGTGTGTTAATCATGGTATTAATCAAAGGAGAAGCCCTGAGATAGATCATTCACCTATGCTGCCATTAATTGCAGTAGCAAAACAAAAAATCCCTTATTTCACTGGTAAAATGTCTGACTGATGCTCAACGGAACCAGGAAAAACATGTACTACTAGTATCCCTAACTATTCATGTGCATGTATAGAGGAGTGGCCATTCATTGGGCCACTCTGTCTTTCATAGGGTACTGCAAAATTTGCTATTAATATTGCTATTAATGCAGGCAGCGGTTTGGAAAGAGACAGCTTTTACCCGAGTCCCCGTGGTGTCAGGCGTGTCGTGAAGTTCCAATGAAAGCCTTTAAGGAGCCCTTGGCGTCAGGTCGTTCTGACGCGGGGCTCATACTTTTGTATTTTGAACTCCTTATGAAAAGCTAGCCAATGTTGGGCTTTGTCATTGC
Organism: Microcaecilia unicolor; assembly: GCF_901765095.1. Lineage (NCBI taxonomy): Eukaryota > Metazoa > Chordata > Amphibia > Gymnophiona > Siphonopidae > Microcaecilia > Microcaecilia unicolor. The sequence continues at coordinate 14,840,188 of NC_044032.1, read as the reverse complement.
CTGAGAAATTGTCGGAGCACATTTTGCACTACCCTATGAAAGAGAGAGTGGTCACAGTGAATGAAGTGCTATGTCACACGTCAGCGGTTGTGATGAACTACTAAGTGGGTGTGTAAATCTCTTTGTGCACTCCTCTAACCATACACATGAATAGTTATCAAATGCAGTAGAGCACTATCGAGGGTGGATAAGCGTGTCATACACTGGGGACTCTCAAAGCAATAAGGGCGCAGAAAATAAAACGCTGCTACCCAATATCATCAATCAACATATAATATGTGTCCAAATAGTTGGTTGTTTTCTAACTTTATATTCTCCGAGGACCAGCAGGCTCTGTTGTTCTCACAAGTGGGTAGACGCCGTCCTGCGTCGCCTGGCCTGGCAAAATTGCCATAGAAAAAACTAGAGCTTTTAGGAGCGCAAGTGCCTTTCCAACGGCCCTTCAGTTTCTCTTTTTCCCTGTGAAGAGCAGCTGTTTTTTGTGGTGGCTCCTCACATGCCTGGTCAGAGCGTTTCTTCTATTTTTGAGTGCCTTCGGCGATTCTCTTTACCCTCCCTTTTTCTTTTTTTTTTTACCAAAAACACCCAAAAAACTTTAATTTCTAGTTTTTTGTCCCGTGTATAAGTTTCTTTTATTTTTCAACGTGGGCTTTTTTCAGGTCTGTCCGGTTGGGCTTCTTTCTTTTGTGCCTTTTCCCCCTTTTTCAGGCACCATTGAGTCTTTTGATTTGTCTGGTGTGGTTTTTCCTTCCATGTCCACAAAGACTCCCAGTGGCTTCAAGCGTTGTACTCGGTGCATCCTGACCATGTCAGGAAAAGACTCCCATTCATGGTGTCTTCAGTGCCTGGGGCCTGACCATAGCCCTGCTAACTGCGTCCTTTGCGTTTGTATGAAAAAAAGGACTGAGATTTCCCGAGAGGTTCAGCGCACAAAGAGTTTTGGAACCCAGTCCGGTCCCTCAACGGCGGCATTGGCATTGAGGTCAGAGGCATCAGCATCGATGTCGAGCATTGCACCGACATCAGGAGTGCAAGTATAGATGGCTGCTTCAAGGCCCCATGACACTGGGAGCAGTGACCAACCCCGAGGCAAAGGGAGGATGTGATGTCATCCTCGTCGGCACTGAGGAGCATGGATGGCATACATCAGGTGAAGGCCAAGAAGCACCGACACTGATCTCCTTTGATGCATGCTGCTGGGAGCTCTGGGACATCGAGGGAGTTGACACCTGAGAAGTGTCAACGCCAGGAGGACCACTGCTGCTCTATCCAGGAGGTGCCAAGGCGACTGTCTCCAAGCAGCTGGAATCCTGCTCCTGCGCCGGCCCCAGTGATTCTGCAGCCTGCACCTCAGCCAATGCCATAGTCTTTGCCGATGGTGGCCCTCGATGAGCACATCCCGGGCCTTGCTCCCTGAGCTGCTGGATGGCCTAATGCAGCAATGTGCATCGGTATCGGGGGTGCTGGTGCCCTCTATACCTCCTGCTGCAGCCCTGCCTGGCCCTCAGACCGCGGTGCAGTCTCCAACGCCGGCACCGCTTGTAGTATCGTCGACAGTCACCCAGACCGGCATCCCCTCAATATCAGTGGAGGAAGCTTTGCTGGAGTGGAGGCAGGAGCCAGTTTCTCGACGTCACTCTGAAAGGACATGGGTCCTTGTCATCGAGGCTGGCCTGATCTCGGACGTCCATTAAGGAACTCTTATCCGACACAGACGAGGAGCGCTCATGGGTGTCAGAAGAAGATCCTAGGTACTATGGGATTCCTTCTGAGCCCTCCCCACCACCTGAAAGGAGAATGTCTCCACCTAAGAGCATCTCTTTCACCTCCTTTGTACGGGAAATGGCTGATCCCATTCCATTCCCCATAGGAGGATGAGCCCTGGGCGAAGATGCTTGAGGTCCTTAGCTACACCTCCCCTCCTAAAGTGGCAGTGACAGCTCCTCTCCACGAGGCACTCAAGGCAGTCCTCTTTAGGAACTGGGCATCCCCTCTCTCCCTGTGGTCCCCAAGAAAATTGACACCCAGTATCAGATCCATGGGGAACCTGGTTTAGTGAGGTCTCAGTTACCTCACGACTTCATGATGGTGGATGCCACTCTCAAAAAAGCCAGGAGTACTAGGAACTATGTCTTGGCTCCCCCAGGCAGAGAAGCTAGAACCCTGGACTCTTTTGGGAGAAATATGTATCAGGCCTCTATGCTCATTACCCGTATTCAGTCATACCAGCTCTTCTCGAGAGTACTTGCGGAACTTGGTGAGGCAGCTGTCAGACTTGGTCAATGCGCTCTCTTCAGAGCAGGCTGAGCTGTTTCGCCAGTTGGTCAAGCAGCGGATGTTAAGAAACTTTTGATATGGCATCCAGGATCTCTGCCCAAGGTATAGCGATGCGCAGACTCTCACGGCTGCGTGTTTCTGACCTGGAACATGAGGTTAAGCAGAGGTTGACGGATGCCCTTTGCTGGGGGGATAACCTTTTTGGAGAGAAGGTTGAGGAGGTCACTAACCAAATCAAGAAGCATACAGATACTATAGCTTCTCTCTCCTGACGGGTGTCTTCTGCATCTGCCTCCTCATCTAGGAGGTACTTTGGGAAATCACAGAGTGTCCCCTATTACTATTCTAGGCGCAAATACACTCCTGCGGGTCATTAGCCTGCTTAGGCTCAGCCTCAGCACACTCATTCTCGTCAACAGCATGCGCCTAAGGCCCCTGCTGCTCCCTAGCAAAAGCAAGGGATTAGCTTTTGACTGGCTCCAGCAAAGCATAGCCACTGTTAAAGTGTCCATCCCGGATGAATTGTCGGTTGGGGGGAGGTTAAAGTTTTTTCACTAAAGGTGGCCTCGCATAACCTTCGATCATTGGGTTCTTCAAATAGTCTAGTTTGGATACACCCTCAATTTGCTTGCCAAACCTCCAGATTGTCCACCATGAGCCTAGTCTTTCAGATCTCAGCACAAGCAAGTAATTGCAGAGGAACTCTTCGCCGTTCTCAAGGCCCATGTGGTTGAACCCAATCCACCATGGGAAAAAAGGGCAGAGATTCTATTCCAGGCACTCCCTTGTGCAGAAAAAGACGGGGGGGGGGGGGGGGTTGAGGGGGGTGCATCCAAGCCTAGACCTAAGGACTTTGAACAAATTCCTAGTCCGCAAAAAGCTCAGGATGGTTTTCTTGGGGACCCTTCTTCCCATGATTCAGGAAAACAATTGGCTATGCTCTGTGGACTTGAAGGATGCATATACACACATCCCGATAATTCCATCCTACCAGAATTATCATTCGGCGGGGAATACATCATTTTCAGTACCGCGTGTTGCCTTTTGGACTCGCGTCTGCTCCCAGGGTCTTTACCAATCTCTAGCTGTAGTTGCAGCATCGCTGTGCAGACTGGGAGTTCATGTGTTCCCTTATCTCGACGATTGGCTGGTGAAGAGCACCGCGGAGGACAGTCCTTGGGAGTCCAGGCATATGACTATTCAGGTGCTGGAGCTACTAGGGTTCATTATAAACTACCCCAAGACTCATCTCCACCCTGTTCAACAATTGGAATTCATAGGAGCCCTTCTGGACATGAGCACTGTTCGAGCCTACCTCCCAGAGACGTGTGCAGACAATCTTGTCTCACCAGTGTCCAAGGTTCGGGCATCGCAGCAGGTCACAGCTCGGCAGATGTGAAAATTGTTGGGCTACATGGCTTCCACAGTGTATGTTATACCCATGGCACGCCTGCACGTGAGACCTGCTCAATGCACCCTAGATTTTCAGTTGTACCGAGACACAGAGAATCTACAGAATGTTCAATTCCTGGAGGGACCAAGCTCCTTGAGTGTGAAGCCCGTCTATATGAGCTCCCCATCTAAGAGAGATGCATCCATCACCACTTTTAGTAGCTGAGGAATTTGGAATGGAAGTCCCAAGATCAAACTGGACCGAACTGCACACCACTGAAGAAAGCGTACAAGCTCTGGGAACACTTGGATGACATCCTCTAGATTCCTTGTGTCTTGGTACAACTGAAAATCTAGGGTCCTTTGAGCAGGTCTCATTTGCAGTCGTGCCATGGATATAACACACACTGTGGAAGCCATGTGGCCCAACAATTTTCATATCTGCCGAGCTGTGACCTGCTGCAATGCACGAACCTTGGACACTAGTGAGACAAGATTGTTTGCACATATCTCCGGCAGGTAGGCTCGAACAGTGCTCGTGTCCAGAAGGGCTCCTATGAATTCCAATTGTTGAACAGGGTGGAGATGAGTCTTGGGGTAGTTTATAACGAACCCTAGTAGCTCCAGTACCTCTGATAGTCATCTGCAAGGACTTCCGAGGACTGTCCTTCGCGGTGCTCTTCACCAGCCAATTGTCGCGATAAGGGAACACATGAACTTCCAGTCTGCACAGCGATGCTGCAAATACTGCTAGAGACTTGGTAAAGATCCAGGGAGCAGACATAGTAACGTAGTAGATGACGGCAGAAAAAGACCTGCATGGTCCATCCAGTCTGCCCAACAAGATAAACTCATATGTGCTACTTTTTGTGTATACCTTACCTTGATTTGTACCTGTCCTTTTCAGGGCACAGACCATATAAGTCTGCCCAGCACTATCCCCGCCTCCCAACCACCAGCCCCGCCTCCCACCACCGGTTCTAGCACAGACCGTATAAGTCTGCCCAGCAAGGCCAAACAGCAACACGCGGTACTGAAAGTGATGAATTCCCCGCCGAAAGATAATTCTGGTAGGATGGAATTATCGGGATGTGTGTAAATGCATCCTTCAAATCCAGAGAGCATAGCCAATTGTTTTCCTGAATCATGGGTAGAAGGGTGCCCAAGAAAACCATCCTGAATTTTTTGCTGACTAGGAATTTGTTCAAAGTCCTTAGGTCTAGGCTTGGATGCACCCCGCCCCCTCCCCCCGCCTTTTTCTGCACAAGGGAGTACCTGGAATAGAATCTCTGCCCTTTTTCCCCTGGTGGAATGGGTTCAACCACATGGGCCTAGAGAAGGGCGGAGTGTTCCTCTGCAATTACTTGCCTGTGCTGAGATCTGAAAGAATGGGCTCACTGAGGTGGGCAATTTGGAGGTTTGGCAAGCAAATTGAGGGTGTATCCGAACTAGACTATTTGAAGAACCCAATGATCGAAGGTTATGAGAGGCCACCTTTAGTGAAGAAACTTTAACCTCCCCCCAACCGACAAATCATCCAGGATGGACACTTTGACCGTGGCTATGCTTTGCTGGAGCCAGTCAAAAGCTAATCCCTTGCTTTTGCTAGGGAGCAGCAGGGGCCTTAGGCGCATGCTGTTGACGAGAATGAGTGTGCTGAGGCTGAGCCTAAGCAGGCTTGTGACCCGCAGGAGCATATTTGCGCCTAGAATAGTAATAGGGGACACTCTGTGATTTCCCAAAGTACCTCCTAGATGAGGAGGCAGATGCAGAAGACACCCGTCAGGAGAGAGAAGCTATAGTATCTGTATACTTCTTGATTTGGTTAGTGACCTCCTCAACCTTCTCTCCAAAAAGGTTATCCCCCCAGCAAAGGGCATCTGTCAACCTCTGCTTAACCTCATGTTCCAGGTCAGAAACACGCAGCCATGAGAGTCTGCGCATCGCTATACCTTGGGCAGAGATTCTGGATGCCACGTCAAGAGTGTCTTAACTTCCCCTGGTCAAGAAGTTGCGACACGCCTTCTGCTGCTTGACCAACTGGCGAAACAGCTCAGTCTGCTCTGAAGAGAGCGTATCGACCAAGTCTGACAGCTGCCTCACCGAGTTCCGCAAGTAATCTCATGAAGAGCTGGTATGACTGGATACGGGTAATGCCAGAAAAACAGCACAAAGGGACTTTAAAAAAGAAGGGAACAAAATTCTTTCATTGAAAAAATAACTTTAATAATGAACTTTGATTGAAGAAAGACCCGACACGGGCCGTGTTTCGGTGCTGCCGCACCTGCGTCAGGGGTCACACCAATGACAAGAGAGGATTCTACAGACAGGTACAAATGTCTTGCTGTTTTCAATGATATATTCCTCCAAGTATCATACGATGTGGAACTTGGTATCCTCCGAATATAATGTATAGCTACACGCACACCATCAGTGTATCAGTTAGACAAAGAGTTTGTGTAATTGATACTCACACTCATGGTGTGCGTGTAGTTATACATTATATTCGGAGGATACCAAGTTCCACATCGTATGATACTCGGAGGAATATATCATTGAAAACATCAAGACGTTTGAAAGCTGTCTGTAGAATCCTCTCTCGTCATTGGTGTGACCCCTGCACCAAAACACGGCCCGTGTTGGGTCTTTCTTCAATCAAAGTTCATTATTAAAGTTATTTTTTCAATGAAAGAATTTTGTTCCCTTCGTTTTTAAAGTCCCTTTGTGCTGTTTTTTCTGTTTTGACCTTTTTTGTACTTTGTTCCCTCTCTTTGTTACATTATGGATACCGGTAATGAGCATAGAGGCCTGATACATCTTTCTCCCAAAAGAGTCCAGGGTTCTAGCTTCTCTGCCTGGGGGAGCCAAGACATAGTTCCTAGTACTCCTGGCTTTTTTGAGAGCGGCATCCACCATCATGAAGTCGTGAGGTAACTGAGACCTCACTAAACCAGGTTCCCCATGGATCTGATACTGGGTGTCAATTTTCTTGGGGACCACAGGGAGAGAGGGGATGCCCAGTTCCTAAAGAGGACTGCCTTGAGTACCTCGTGGAGAGGAGCTGTCACTGCCACTTTAGGAGGGGAGGTGTAGCTAAGGACCTCAAGCATCTTCGCCCCGGGCTCATCCTCCTACGGGGAATGGAATGGGATCAGCCATTTCCTGTACAAAGGAGGTGAAAGAGATGCTTTTAGGTGGAGACATTCTCCATTCAGGTGGTGGGGAGGGCTCAGAAGGAATCCCATAGGACTCATCGAAGGAAAAGTACCTAGGATCTTCTTCTGACACCCATGAGCGCTCCTCGTCTGTGTCGGATAAGAGTTCCTTAAGGGACGTCCGAGATCAGGCCCGCCTCAATGACGAGGACCCATGTCCTCGAGAGCGACATCAAGAAACTGGCTCCTGCCTTGACTCCAGCAAAGCTTCCTCAACTTATGTCGAGGAGATGCCGTTCTGGGTGGCTGTCGACAATGGTGCTGCAAGCGGTGCCAGCGTTGGAGACTGCACCATGGGCTAAGGGCCAGGCAGGACTGCAGCGGGAGGTATGGATGGCGCCAGCACCCCCGATACTGATGCACATTGCTGCATTAAGCCGTCCAGCAGCTCAGGGAGCAAGGCCCGGGATGTGCTCAATGAGGGCCACCATTGGGAAAGACTATGGCATTGGCTGAGGTGCAGGCTGCAGAATCACTGGGGCCGGTGCAGGAGCAGGTTTCCAGCTGCTTGGAGACAGTCGCCTTGGCACCTCCTGAATAGAGCAGCAGTGGTCCTCCTGGTGTCGAAGCTTCTCAGATGCAAACTCCCTCGGTGCCCCAGAGCTCCCGGCAGCATGCATCGAAGGAGATCGGTGTTGGTGCTTCTTGGCCTTCACCCGATGTATGCCACCCATGCTCGTCAGTGCCGATGAGGATGACGTTGACATTGAATCCTCCCTTTGCCTCGGGGTCAGTCACTGTTCCCAGTGTCATGGGGCCTTGAAGTAGCCATCTATACTTGTACTCCTGAGGTCGGTGTAATGGTCAACATCGATGCTGATGCCTCTGACCTCAATGCCAATGCCGACGTCGAGGGACCAGACCGGGCTCCAAAACTCTTTGTGCATTGAACCTCTCAGCAAACCTCAGTCCTTTTTTTCATACGAACGCAAAAGACACAGCAGGGCTATGGTCAGGCCCCGGGCACTGGAGACACCAAGAATGGGTGCCTTTTCCTGAGATGGTTCAGTTGCACCGAGTACAATGCTTGAAGCCACTGGGAGTCTTCATGTACATGGAAGAAAAAACCGCAGCGGCGAAATTAAAAGATGCAATGGTGCCTGAAAAAAGGGGAAAAAGGCACAAAAAAAACCAGCCCAATCGGGCAGGCCTAAAAGTGGCCCGCATCTAAAAATAAAGGAAACTTAAATGTGGGCCAAAAGAAAACTAAAGAAATAAAGGAAAACTTTTAATAACCGCCAAAGGCACTTGAAAAGGCAAAGAACGCATCACCACAAAAAGCAGCAGCTGCTCCTCACGTAGAAAAAGCGAAACTGAGACGGTGTGTTCGCACTGCAGGCGAGAAGGCACTCGCTCATGCTCACTAGAGTGCTGCTCTCGCTCCAAAAAGCTCTCATTTTTTTAATGGCATATTGCCGAACCAGGCAACGTGGAGACGGCGTCTACCCACTTGTGGGAAATGTAAGCCTACTTGTCCTCGGAGAAAGAACTTTTACTGATACTCCCTGTGCGGCAGTTGTTGGAGGGGGGACATATGGGTTGAGCATGGGCAGGACATACTAAAGTTACATAACAGATATTTGCAAGGGGGGATACACATGGGAGGAGCATGGGTGGGACATATTTTAACTTACACAGTAGTTATTTGTAAGGGGGCGTACATCTGGGTGGAGGATACAGAGACATTCGTACTGTCGGCAGCTAGATTATTGCAATTCAGTGTACGTAGGTTTGCCTCAGAAACAATTGACTCTATTGTAATTGCTTCAAAGCTGATCAATTATTGACTGAGCTATGCAGTTAAGTCAAGAATTGTGTATACATTAATGTGCCTGGTCTTTAAGTCCTTAAACGGTCTGGGTGCTGTTCATCTTTACGACTGGAATTAAGGGTAATAACATTATTATGTATCTTGCTGTTACTACTACTAATTATCACTTCTATAGCGCTACAAGGCATACGCATCGCTGTGCATCATACACGAAAAGGCAGTCCCTGCTCAAAGAGCTTACAATCTAAATAAGACAGGTAAACAGACAGAACAACTAAGAGGTGAGGGAATAAAGAGGTGGGGATAAAAGAACAGGGCAAGTGAGTAGAGGTTAGGAGTCAAAAGCAGCGTCAAAGAGGTGGGCTTTTAGTCTGGACTTGAAAACGGCCAAAGACGGGGCTAGACGTACAGGCTCGGGAAGTCTATTCCAGGCGTGAGGTGCAGTGAGATAAAAGGAATGGAGTCTGGAATTAGCAGTAGAGAAGAAGGGGACAGATAAGAGAGATTTATCTACAGAACTGAGTACCCGAGAGGGGGCCATAGGGAGAGACAAGAGTGGAGAGGTACTGGGGAGCGGCAGAGTGAATGCACTTATAGGTCAATAAGAGAAGTTTGAATTGAATGCAGAAACGGATAGGGAGCCAGTGAAGTGACATAAGGAGAGGGCTAATGTGAGCATAGCGACTTTGGCGGAAAATAAGTCACGCAGTGGAGTTTTGGACTGATTAAAGAGGAGAGAGATGGCTAAGTGGGAGGCCGGTGAGAAGCAGGTTGCAATAGTCTAGGCAAGAGGTGATAAGAGTGTGGATGAGGGTTCTGGTAGGGTGCTCAGAGATGAAGGGACGATTTTGCTGATGTTATAAAGAAATGACAGGTTTTGGCAGTCTGCTGAATGTGAGCAGAGAAGGAGAGAGAGGTGTCAAAGATGACCCCAAGGTTACGAGCTGATGAGACAGGGAGAATGAGAGTGCCATCCACAGAAATAGAGAAAGGGGGGAGAGGAGAAGTGGGTTTAGGAGGAAAGATGAGAAGCTCTGTTTTGGCCATGTTAAGTTTCAGATGACGTTGAGACATCCAGGCAGCGATATCCGATAGGCTAGGGCTCTTCAGCTTGGAGAAAAGGCGGCTGAGGGGAGATATGATAGAGGTCTATAAAATAATGAGTGGAGTTGAACAGGTAGATGTGAAGCGTCTGTTTACGCTTTCCAAAAATACTAGGGGGCATGCGATGAAGCTACAATGTAGTAAATTTAAAACGAATCTGAGAAATTATTTCTTCACTCAACGTGTAATTAAACTCTGGAATTCATTGCCAGAGAATGTGGTAAAGGCAGTTAGCTTAGCAAAGTTTAAAAAAGGTTTGGACGGCTTCCTAAAGGAAAAGTCCATAGACCGTTATTAAATGGACTTGGGGAAAATCCACTATTTCTGGGATACGCAGTATAAAATGTTTTGTACATTTTTGGGATCTTGCCGGGTATTTGTGACCTGGATTGGCCACTGTTGGAAACAGGATGCTGGGCTCGATGGACCTTTGGTCTTTCCCAGTATGGCAATACTTATGTACTTATAAGATGGTGGACAACTGAGTACCTCCCTTAAGATGGCTGCCTTTCTGTCTGTAGAGCAGGGTCTGGCCAACTCCGTAATACAGTGAGGTAAGGTCATCAGGCGTTCACAGGCAGAATTCCAGCAGAAGTTCTTACCTAACATTCCACTTGCAAGCACAGCAACAGGGAGGTGTGAAAAACGATGTGAAACAAGTCCTAGGGCTATCGTGTAGTTTTGTGGTTAGGGTAAAGCCAGGTGTTGTTTTTAGATAAGGGGGGCACAGGCAGAGACAGCAGATGTGAGAACTGTCACGTACATACAGTTAGATTAAAGTATAAAAGGAATGTTTTGTTACCTCAGAAATAGGAAGTTTTGCTAGCACTGAGAAGCAACTTGCTTCAGGGCTGGTCTAGTTCCTCTCACAGGAAGAAAGAGACTCTTTTTACATGTACTATTTATGAACTATAATTATAATTGGCAAAACAGCAATTAGATGTCTATTCCTAAATGTACAATAAATTTGCTTCTATGATAAATTTATGATTGGCTAATGGTGTATCTCTTCCTGTGATCTTCTGGATGAGGTAAGGCCCAAAATTAGTTTATCTGGGAACAAGCCCCCAAAGGTTTAGCTTTGCGTCTTGCAGCCTATCTGATAAGAAGCGCAGGTATAGGGCTAAACAATTGGTGACCCCCCCCCCCCCCCCCCCCCCAATGTTGAGGGAAGGTCTCTTTGAGACCAGGTAATCTCACATTATTTTTACTGCTGGTTGGGAATTATTTCATGAAAGCCAGTCTGGCTCCTGAACAGCGGACTGAGGTGAGCCAGTCCTTCGGGGACTGAGGATATCCAGCTGAAGGGAACGAAGGTTCTGTTCCGATAATTTAAAGACATCTGACTGTAAGTATTGTATATATATTTTTTTTCTTAGCATATGCAGCAGATGAATCCAGGAACTGGTGGGTTGTGTCTATCTACCAGCAGGTGGAGATAAGAGATTACAAAGCTGAAGGCAGTGATACCAGATGGTTGGCGCCTCCTTCACTTCAGTATATCTCTATCTCTAGCAGGTGGTAGACGGTGTCTGCAGCTCCTGGATTCGTCTCTTGTGCCTGCTGCTGGGCCTTCTGGCCAGTTGAGCTTAGGGTGTGTTTGGGCTCTGTGCCAACTTTAGGGGCATACCTGGTGGCCTGGGTCCCTGCCTCATCCCGTGGTCCCTTTCCTCCTAGAGTTTGGACTGTTGTTTGGACTGTAGCCTTCCTCACTAAAAAACAACAACAAAAAAAACTTCTAGTCAACAACAGACCTCTGTTTGCTGCTATCAGCTGTTAAAAAACAAAACAGCAGTTCAGGACACAGGCTCTGAAGCTGCAACAGTTCAGCAGGTTGCTAAGAGAAGCCTTCAGGGCAGTGCCTGGAGTCGCTGTGTGTGTGAGAAGCCTGCTGAGCCAGTTTAGTGGCAGCCTTGCCAGGAAAGTCCCGCTAGCGGCAGGAAGTCTGGCTGCGTGTCTCCGGTGAGTGCATTTTTTTTCTGCCATTAGGGGATGCGGGGTATTGGTGGCAGAGGCCACCATAGGAGGCTCGTAGTCTGAGCAAGCGTTGGCAGGAGCGTGGACGTGTGTTGCCAGGTGCACAGAAGCACAGGCAGGCACCAGGGATTTCTTTCTCTCAAACGGGATTCCCGCTCTGAGGTGTCTGGTGCACGCACCATTTTCTGTAGGCGCCTCCCGCTTTCCAGCTGTTAGCCGCATTGACTCCACCCACTCTACATGGCTCCGCCCCTGACACACCTGAATCTCACAGCCATTTCAGAAAATATTTTATTTAATAGCCTAATATCATTTTCAATTAGCTTTCAGAGGCCAAAACCTCCTGCTTCAGGTCAGGTCAGGACAGTATAATGCTGTTATGGTATCCTCTCATGACCTGAGGAAGGAAGTGCTGGTCTCTGAAGGCTAATCAAAGGTGTTTTAAAAATCAGTGAAGGTATCACCTTATTTTCTATTTTGTGTTTTATTTGCATTTATTATCCTTCCTTAACACAGCTACCACATTGCTTTATCCTACATTAAAAATAAAATTATTTTCTGTACCTTTGTTGTCTGGCCATTTACTTGTTCTAATTGTGTTGGTCCCAGTCTCTTGATTCTGCATTCCTTTGTCTTCTCTTAACTCTCTTGCCAGGGTTTCCTGTCCATCATTTTCTCTCCCTTTTCTTTGTTTTCTTCAATTTATTTTTCTGCCTCACTCTCTGTCCACATTTAATTCATTCTTACTATCCATTCTTTAATTTCCTTCTTTTTACTTCATCTACCTATGGCTTTTCATCTTCCTCACTTCTTCTTATTCTCCAGTCTTTCACTAATTCTATCCTCTCCCCCTTCCATCCAGCATCTCCCTTCTTTCTAGTGTCTCCCCCTCTCTCTCTGCATCATTCCATCCAGCGTCTCGTCTTTCTCTCCCTAACCTTCCATCCAGCACCTTCCCTCTTTCTCTCCTACCCTTCCATCCAGTGTCATCCCTCTTTCTCTCTCCATCCTTCCACCCATTACCCTCCTCCAATCCTTCTGTCCATTGTCCCTATACTTCCATCCATTGTCTCCCTCTAACTCCCCTTCCTTCTAGACAGTTCTCTCTCTCAACCCTTTTCCACTGAACATGTCCTCTCTCTCCCCCCATCCTTCCAGTGTCTTTCCTCTTTCCTTCCCTACCCTTCCATCCAACGTCTTCCCTCTTTCTGCCCCCTACTTCCAGCATTTTCCCTCTTTCTACCTCCTTTCATCCAGCGTTTCTCCATCTGAGAGTTAGGGTCTCCCCCAGTTTCTCCCCAGCAGCTTCTCTCTCTCTCTCTCTCCTGCCCATGTCCCCTCTTTCTTTCCCCATCTTTCCACTCATCTCTCTCTCTCTCTCTGTACCCCTCTTCCATCCAGCATCTTCTCTCTGGCTCTCCCCTGCTCTTTTCCATGTCCCCTCTTTCTCTCCCCATCTCTCTCTGGCTCTCCCCTGCTCTTTTCCATGTCCTTGGCTCTCCCCATCTCTTTTCCATGGCCCCTCTTTCTCTCCCCATCTCTTTCTGGCTCTCCCCTGCTCTTTTCCATGCCCCCTCTTTCTCTCCCCATCTCTTTTTGGCTCTCCCCTCCTTTTTTGCATGTCCATGGCTCTCCCCTGCAATTTTCCATGTCCCTTGCTCTCCCCTGCTCTTTTCCATGCCCCCTCTTTCTCTCCCCATCTCTCTCTGGCTCTCCCCTGCTCTTTTCCATGTCCCCTCTTTCTCTCCCCATCTCTCTCTGGCTCTCCCCTCCAGCGTCCCCTACCCTTTCCAGCCATGTTTCTCTCTCCCTCATAGTGCTGACACAAGAACAAAAAACAAGTGCAGGGCTGCAGCAGCCTTCAAGCATACGCTGTCGGCTCTGCCGGTCCTCTGCCCCCGGAACGGGAAATTGACGTCAGCGGGGACAGAGGACAGAAGAGCCGACAGCGCATGCCTGAAGGCTGCTGCGGCCCCGCGCTTCTTTTTGTTATTATGCCGGCTGTGGAGAGAAGCGGCGGCTCTGGATCAGCGCAGCATTTGTTCCTGCCGCTGCTCAACAGAAGCGGCAGCAGCAGAAGAATTCAGCGGGAGACTTTCCCACTTTGGCGGGAGTGCGGGAGATGACCCGCCAAAGCGGGAGTCTCCCGCTGAATGCTGGAGACTTGGCAGGTATGTTGATACGGGGGAATTGTTTTGTGCCCAGATTTCTTCCTCCTTTTTCTCCATGTCCACTGGTTGGTGGCTTTTGCCCCCTCAGCATTTGTCTGTAGTCTGCCCCTTTTGAGGGTTTCTTCGGATACAGTAATGGTTTTGGCACCCTCTGCGGTAGATCCGCTGTTCTAGGAGAGGTGGCTGGGTGCCGTGTTGGAAGTGGGATCATTGGGATCCCTCTCTGGTTCCCCCTTGATAGCTTCGGGCTTGGGGGAGTTCTTAGGCCCATCTCGGGCGGATGGGTTCTAGACCGCAAGGTTTTCCAGAAGGAATCTGATGGTCCTTCTGCGGTGCACCTAGTTTTTCGGGATGCACATCAGCCAGCCAATCTGGGGGCTTCTCTGGAGCTGGGGGGCTTCTGACCCCCCCCCCCCCCCAAGTTCCTTCTGCTGCTCATGCCTATATTTTGCAAAAGTCTGGTAGGGGAACTGACAGTTCCTTTTTAGTTCAGCCTTTGGAGATTTCTGGCTTGCTCGTTGTCTCAGTCTCCACTGATGGACCCTGCCCTGAAGAGGGGATGTTTACTCTCCAGCTCAGCAGTAGGGTTCATTGCTCCCCTGTCTTCCTGTATTTGGAGGGAGTGTTTTCAGGACAGTCCCTTTCTGCACAAAGGCAGCAAGAATCATCTGAGCTGGAAAGCCATGTTTGCCTAAGTGGGTGCATTGATGGCAGCAGGCTCGCGTAGGACTGACTGTCTGTGGTGAGTTACGATTTTTTTTGGGGGGGGGTTACATTTGTACCCCGCGCTTTCCCACTCATGGCAGGCTCAATGCGGCAGGCAATGGAGGGTTAAGTGACTTGCCCAGAGTCACAAGGAGCTGCCTGTGCCGGGAATTGAACTCAGTTCCTCAGTTCCCCAGGACCAAAGTCCACCACCCTAACCACTAGGCCACTCCTCCACTTATAGTTCCTGCATTGGCTAAAGGCTGTTCCTGGTGGGGGAAACAGTGAACAGCATCAGAGCAGGGCTCCTTGTGTGTTTTTATTTACAGACTTTTGTGTCCCCTCAATTCACTCTACTTTACTTCTATATACCCCTGGTGGAATTTTGTACACAGAAATTCTGCATAGAGAAATGAAACATTTTCTGTATAGTATTTTAAAGTTCTGTAGACTTAATTTTCATGAAAATAACTATAAATCACAAGTCTTGCACAATTGATTTTTATTAGTTTATGTATTTATTTATTACATTTGTATCCCACATTTTCCCACCTATTTGCAGGCTCAATGTGGCTTACATAGTACCGTAATGGTGATAGTGGTGATCCTTGTGGTACTCCGCAGTCTGGTTTCCAAGGTGATGATATGTTTTTGCTAGCTTTCCCTTGATATGTTCTTGTGGTTAGGAAACCCTTGATCCATTTGAGTGTATTTCCACTGATTCTGAAGTAATTTAGGAGTCTTAGAAGTATGTTATGATTAATCATGTCGAATGCACTGGACATGTCAAATTGAAGGAGAAGTGTACTTTTACCTATTGCTATTTCCTGTTTGAATTTAGTTAAGAGAGTAAGTAATACTGTTTCGGTGCTGTGTAGGGGGCGGAATCCTGATTGTGATTCATGTACTATTGTGAATTTGTCTATGTAATCGTTAAGTTGTTTGGTTACCAAACCTTCCATTAATTTGACTACCAGTGGGATAGATTTTGCTCACACCTTTTTCTGTAGTGGCTCAAGGTGAGTTATATTCAGGTACACTGGATATTTCTATGTCCCTAGAGGGCTCACAATTTAAGCTTGTGCCTGAGGCAATGGAGGGTTAATTGACTTGCCCAAGATCACAAGGAGCAGCAGTGGGGTTTGAACTGGCCACCTCTGAATGTTGAGACCGGTTCTCTAACCACCAGGCCACTCTACTCTGTTCTTCTGTATTGCATTCTAAATGATTAAACAAGCAGAATTCCCTTAAGCGTACCTTGAAAGAGTATTATAATTCTGTTCATAACCCCCTTTCTCCCCCTCCACTTGAACCCCTCTGGCTCTCTTGCCACCCCCTCCTCCCCAGGTGGGGCCTGACTCTATTCTCTCTAACTGGCTTTGCTTTGTCTCTCTTTCCTGGGCCTGGTCCCCTCTGCATTCTCTCACTCTGTCTCTCCCTGAATCCCAGAGCTGTCTCCTTCCTTCTGGTTCTCCCTTCCCTGGGGTTTGACACCCTTCAGGCCCAAATCTGTCCATGCTCCCATTTCTTTTGCCTCTGGACTCTGTAACTTTAGGGTCCATTTTGCTCTAGGGATTTCAGCCTGCGGGTTTCTCGTGAGCTGTTTTCTCGTGAGCTGTGCAGGAACCTCTTTACCCTGGGGTCATTCACCCGATCGTCCTGCATTCCTTTTGGCTTCTCTACTTAAGGGGGTCAATGCCCTGGGGTTCTCAACCTGTTCCTGCTTTCCTCCTCCTGACTCCTATTATACTTCCCAGCTGGGTTCAGGAAGTTTCCATGCCCCACCCCATTGCCATAGTTACTCAGATCAGGAACTACCTTTCCCACAATTCAGGGTTTTTCTTCCCTCTGTGCTGTGCTTGCCTGTGTCATCAAGCCAGTCTATCCGCACCCCTCCACCTTGAGTCACTGAAAAAGTATGAGCTAAATCTAAATAAACTAAATTAGCTTATTGGTAAATAAACATGGTGCAATTTATTATCACTGCCAGTGTTCATTTGATGATATTATGCACGGTTTCTAATATATTCTTTTCGATTTGTTTAGAATTGTAAAACGTTGGAGAGAAAGCTGAGGTATGGAGATTTTCCTTATAAAAATATGATTAACGATTGCCTACATTTGTTTGAAATCCATCTAATACTTTGAAGTTAAAGACTGCAAATTTAATAAATGAAATAATTATTTGAACTTTATTATTCTGTGGAATTTTTGACTTTATTTATTTATTTATTTTTAGTGGCCTGGAGTGGACAAATATGACAATCAATCTGTTCAAATTGTATTTGACAATATGGTTGGTAAGTATTCTACATAGTAGCAGGGGTAAATCTGTAAACTAGGTGCTAAGATTTATTCCTGGGTTACACACATAACTGTTCAGAACACTACCACATATGCATGTACATGTCCGTATTCCACCTAGGTCCCTGTCTCTGCTTTGCCTAAAATACTGTACTCCCTCCAGCTGATGCCCCATGATGAGGCAGTGTATAGGGGAACAGTGACTTCCTTCATCTGGTCCAACTGCAGAGTGCGCATAGGATATTCTAAGCTGAGAAGTCCCAGAGAGAGGGGAGGAGTAAATCTACCAGATTTGCCTCTATATAATGTAGCAGCCGCGTTCCATTGGTTGCATGAATCAAGATATGCTCCGGTAGGCCTCTGGGAACACTGTCTTCAATGCACTCCATATCCGGGGTGGGGGGTCCACTATATTGCCATTATTAAAACCGTTGCGCAGAGCGTGGGACTGGTGGCGCTCGAAACAGGAAGGTGCTGTGGGAGCCTCGCCTTTCTTGGAATTAGTAAAGAATCCCGATTTCCATGCGAGCCAGGGTTTTAGTATATGGGAGCGATGGTGTCGAGAAGGGTGCAGATATGTGGGACAATTTTTGGAATTGGGGGCAGGGGCGATACCATACTTTGGGGATTGTCAGAAGAAGTGGGGGCAGAGTGGCAGTTATCCAAACTTCACTCAGCTAGATGATATGTTTATGCAGCTGCTGACTACAGCGGTTAGCTTGGCAGAGTTTAAAAAGGGTTTGGACAGTTTCCTAAAGGACAAGTCCATAGACTGCTACTAAATGGACTTGGGAAAAATCCACAATTTCGGGAATAACATGTATAGAATGTTTGTGCGTTTGGGAAGCTCGCCAGGTGCCCTTGGCCTGGATTGGCCGCTGTCGGGGACAGGATGCTGGGTTCGATGGGCCTTTGGTCTTTTCCCAGTATGGCATTACTTATGTACAGCAAACAGACTTTCAGTGTGATATAGGATGGGGAAGAAATGTCGGGGACCACCTAGCCCCAGTGAGCAATTAGCAAAAAATGGAGTGGGAAAAATTTGTCAACTTGTTTCAGTTCAGCTTTTCAAGCCACACCAAATGCAAGGTTGCAGGAGACGCAATTTAGGATCCTCTCAAAAAGCAGGGAGAAGGCTATGGCACTTTGGGATAAATGTGTGGTGGGAAGGGGCACAACAGTGCATCACTTCTTAGAGTGTAGTAAATTGCAATCTTTTGGATGTAATTACTACTACTACTATTTAGCATTTCTATAGCGCTACAAGGCTCTATAACGATAGTGGGCACTCAGTGTGAATGGTCATATGCAACCCTACCCTTGGACTTCGGCAAGGCACTGGATGCTCAGGGACTGCTGGAACATCATAGTAGATGACGGCAGAAAAAGACCTGCACGGTCCATCCAGTCTGCCCGTATACCTTACTTTGATTTGTATCTGTCATTTTCTGTGCCCAGCACCATCCCCGCCCCCCACCACCGGCTCCGCCACCCAATCTCCGCTAAGCTTCTGAGGATCCATTCCTTCTGAACAGGATTCCTTTATGTTTATCCCACGCATGTTTGAATTCTGTTACCGTTTTCATCTCCACCACCTCCCACGGGAGGGCATTCCAAGCATCCACCACCCTCTCCGTGAAAAAATACTTCCTGACATTTTTCTTGAGTCTGCCCCCCTTCAATCTCATTTCATGTCCTCTCGTTCTAACACGTGCGGACTATGAAATATTGCAGGAAGACCTTAGGAAATTTGAAGACTGGGCATCCAAGTGGCAGATGACATTTAATGTGGACAAATGCAAGGTGATGCACATTGGAAAGAATAATCCTAATACAGTTACTTGATGTTAGAGTCCACCTTGGGGGTCAGCGCTCAAGAAAAAGATCTGGGTGTTGTTGCAGATAATACGCTGAAATCTTCTGCTCGGTGTGTGGCGGCGGCCAAAAAAGCAAACAGGATGCTAGGAATTATTAGCAAAGGGATGGGCGAATAAGACCAAAAATATTATAATGCCTTTGTATCGCTCCATGGTGCGTCTGCACCTTGAGTATTGCGTTCAGTTCTGGTCGTGGTATCTCAAAAAAGATAGAACGGAATTAGAAAAGGTTCAAAGAAGAGCAACCAAAATGATAGGGGATGGAACTCCTCTCGCATGAAGAAAGGCTAAAAAGGTTATGACTTCACCTTGGAAAAGAGACGGATGAGGGAAGATATGATTGAGATCTTCAAAATCCTGAGTGGTGCCGAATGAGTAGAAGTAAATCGATCTTTTACTCTTTCCAAAAGTACAAAGACTAGGGGGACACTTGAGGAAGTTACATGGAAATACTTTTAAACAAATAGGAGGAAATATTTTTTTCACTGAACGAATAGTTAAGCTCTGGAACTCTTTGCCAGAGAAGCTGGTAACAGCGGTTAGCATATCTGGGTTTAAAAAAGGTTTGGCCAAATTCCTGGAGGAAAGGTCTATAGTCTGCTATTGAGACAGACATGGGAAGCAAATGTTTGCCCTGGGACTTGTAGTATGGAGTGTTGCCACGATTTGGGTTTCTGCCAGGTGACCTGGCTTGGCCACTGTTTGGAAAACAGGATACTGGACTAGATGGACCATTGGTCTAACCCAGTATGGCTAGTCTTATGTTCTTATGGTTAACAGCCCACTAATGCATAAAGTTAGGACAGCAAAAAGATCATCTTTATCTAGGTAACCGAATAACCACAGGTGGCTGATTTATGCCTAGTTTTTCAGTGCTGGTATCATAGTAACATAGTAGATGACGGCAGAAAAAAACCTGCATGGTCCATCCAGTTTGCCCACAAGATAAATTCATATGTGTATACCTTACCTTGATTTGTACCTGTCTTTTTCAGGGCACAGACAGTATAAGTCTGCCCAGCAGGATTCCCCGCCTCCCAGCCACCAGTCCCACCTCCCATCACCGGCTCTGGCACAGACTGTATAAGTCTGCCCTCCACTATCCTTGCCTCCCAACCACCAACCCCTCTTCCCCCCCACCTGCTCTGACACCCAATTTCGGCTAAGTTTCTGAGGATCCATTCCTTCTGCACAGGATTCCTTTATGTATATCCCACGCATGTTTGAATTCCGTTACCGTTTTCCTCTCCACCACCTCCCGCGGGAGGGCATTCCAAGTGTCCACCACCCTCTCCGTGAAGAAATACTTCCTGACATTTTTCTTGAGTCTGCCTCCCTTCAACCTCATTTCATGTCCTCTCGTTCTTCCACCTTCCCATCTCCAAACATTTGTACTAGGAGCATTGATGTTGGCGTGAAAGACAATCCGACACCACTGGGTGGGGAAAGACCCCCCTCCCCCGTCTTCAGCTGAGTGAAAGGCTAATATGATCCAGATGGCCACATGGGAGCTCCACCGCGCATATCATCCCACAGGACGTTCTTTTTGATGCCAAGTGGTCTGATTTCATACCATAGAAGGCTGCAGTATGGGGTCAAACAGATTACTATATCTCAGCAAGTATTGCATCGGTGAATGTAAAGCTTTACCAGTGTTCATTGGGGACATGTATGAATGTTCACAGAAAATTTCATCGAAATCCGTGATGGTCGAGCAGGGACCACAAGACCACTTGACATGGAATGATGTCTTGAAACTGGTACAAAATTACTTACAGGGGCAGGCAGCGGCCACCCAATCAGCAGAGAGGCGGGAGGGTTATAGTAGAAAAATGAATGGAGCAAGTACAAGCGAGTATGTTCATCTTATTGCGTTATTGTACCACTGTCATCTTGATAGTAACGTGGAGGGGCATAATCGAATGGCGCTGGTTAACTAGATGGCCGGCCGTCTATATAGCCAGCGGCGAAAAACGGTGGCAGAACCGTATTATCGAAAAAGGTAGCCGGCTATCTTTTGTTTTGATAATATGGTTGGAGCCGGCCAAATGTCAGCATTTGGCCCGGCTTTAGAGATGGCTGGGTTCGGTTTTCGGCCATAATGGAAACCGGGCCCGGCGATCTCAAACCCGGCCAAATGCAAGGTATTTGGTTGTGGGAGGAGCCAGCTTTCGTAGTGCACTGGCCCCCCTGACATGCCAGGACACCGGCTGGGCACCCTAGGGGTCAGTGTGGTGGACTTCAGAAAAAGCTCCCACATGCATAGCTCCCTTACTTTGAGTGCTGAGCCCCCCAACCCCCCCAAAAAAAACCATTACCCACAAATGTACGACACTACCATAGCTCTTAGGGGTGAAGGGGGCAACTACATGTGGGTACAGTGGGTTTTGGAGGGCTCCCATTTACCAGCACAAGTGTTACAGGTAGGGGGGGATGGGCCTGGGTCCGCCTGCTTGAAGTGCACTGCAGTACCCACTAAAAGTGCTCCAGGGACCTGCATACACGCATATTCAAAAGCATGGATTAATGAGACAGAGCCAACATAAGTACATACTGGGAAAAGACCAAAGGTCCATCAACCCCAGCATCCTGTCCCCGACAGCGGCCAAGGGCACCTGGCAAGCTACCCACCTTCACTACATTCTCCGGCAATGAATTCCAGAGTTTAATTACGCGTTGGGTGAAGAAAATGTTTCTCCTATTTGTTTTAAACTTACTACACTGTAGTTTCATGGATTTAGTGAAGGGACTGCAGCCTGTTTTGCATTCTCTAGTCCTTTGTCTCAAGTAATGTGAACACCTTGTTTTTTTTCTAATACAAACTGAAGAGTAGCAAATCTCCTGGACCGGATGGTATACACCCTAGAGTACTGATAGAACTGAAAAATGAGCTTGCGGAGCTACTGTTAGTGATATGCAATTTATCCTTAAAGTCGGGCTTGGTACCGGAAGATTGGAGGGTGGCCAATGTAATGCCGATTTTTTAAAAACATTCAAGGGGTGATCCGGGAAATTATAGACCGGTGAGTCTGACGTCGGTGCCGGGGAAAATGGTAGAGGCTATTATTAAAAACAAAATTACAGAGCACATCCAAGGACATGGATTACTGAGACCGAGTCAGCACGGCTTTAGTGTGGGGAAATCTTGCCTGACCAATTTACTTCAATTCTTTGAAGGAGTAAACAAACATATGGACAAAGGGGAGCCAGTTGATATTGTGTATCTGGATTTTCAAAAGGCGTTTGACAAGGTACCTCATGAAAGGCTACAGAGGAAATTGGAGGGTCATGGGATAGGAGGAAAAGTCCTATTGTGGATTAAAAACTGGTTGAAGGATAGGAAACAGAGAGTGGGGTTAAATGGGCAGTATTCACAATGGAGAGGGGTAGTTAGTGGGGTTCCTCAGGGGTCTGTGCTAGGACCGCTGCTTTTAAATATATTTATAAATGATTTAGAGATGGGAGTAACTAGCGAGGTAATTAAATTTACTGATGACACAAAGTTATTCAAAGTCGTAAACTCACGACAGGATTGTGAAAAATTACAGAAGGACCTTACGAGATTGGGAGACTGGGTGGCTAAATGGCAGATGACGTTTAATGTGAACAAGTGCAAGGTGATGCATGTGGGAAAAAAGAACCCGAATTATAGCTACGTCATGCAAGGTTCCACGTTAGGAGTTATGGACCAAGAAAGGGATCTGGGTGTCATCGTCGATAATACACTGAAGAAACCTTCTGCTCAGTGTGCTGCTGCAGCTAGGAAAGCAAATAGAATGTTGGGTATTATTAGGAAAGGTATAGAAAACAGGTGTGAGGATGTTATAATGCCATTGTATCGCTCCATGGTGCGACCGCACCCAGGGCCGGTCTTAGGCAGAGGCGACCGAGGCGGCTGCATAGGGCCCCGCGCGCCTCGCCTCTCCGACCACGCTCGCCTGCCCTCCACCCATGTCCCGCGACGCGAGTCTCCTCGTTCCCCTGCTGCTCCCCCACCCTCCAGCCACCTGACCCCTCCCGTCTGAGCCCCCCCCTCCCCGACCCGCCAAACGACCCTCTTCTGCCGCCCGCACCTCACCTGACCCGACCCAGCATTTAAAAAAAACCTCCAAGCGGCGGTGCCGGTGCCTCGCGTCTGACAGAAGAAAACTCGCTTCGTTGTTGGCCGGCCTTCCCTCAAGTCCCACCCTTGCGGAAGTTACATCAGAGGGCGGGACTTGAGGGAAGGCCGGCCAACGACGAAGTGAGTTTTCTTCTGTCAGACGCGAGGCACCGGCACCGCCGCTTGGAGGTTTTTTTAAAATGCTGGGTTGGGTCAGGTGAGGTGCGGGCGGCAGAAGAGGGTTGTTTGGCGGGGAGGGGGGGCTCAGACGGGAGGGGTCTCAGGTGGCTGGAGGGAGGGGGAGCAGCAGGGGAACGAGGAGACTCGCGTCGCGGGACATGGGTGGATGGCAGGGGAGGGGGGTTTCTGGACATAGGTAGATGGCAGGGGAGGCCAGGGGTACAGGAGGGTCACTGGACATGGGTGGATGGCAGGGGATGGCAGAGGGCACAGGAGGGTCGCTGGACATGGGTGGATGGCAGGGGAGGGCATAGGGGACAGGGGGGGTTGCTGTTCATGGATGGCAGGGGGGACAGGAGGGTCGCTGGACATGGGTGGATGGCAGGGGAGGGGGTTTCTGGACATAGGTGGATGGCAGAGGAGGGCAGGGAGCACAGGAGGGTCGCTAGACATGGGTGGATGGAGGGGAGGGGGTCTCTGGACATAGGTGGATGGCAGGGGAGGGCAGAGGGGACAGGGGGGGTTGCTGGACATAGATGGATGGCAGGGGGGACAGGAGGGTCGCTGGACATGGGTGGATGGAGGAGAGAGAAGAAATGCTGGACATGGATGGAGGCGAGGGGAGAGTGAGGAAGGAGATGAGGTGAGGGAAAAGGAAGAGAGGAGAAAAAGTGCACATGGATATAGAAAATAGGCAGAAGCTGGATCCACTGGACAGTCAAGTCTGCGGAGGACCCAGCTTTTACTTACGGATGTAGGGCGAGAAATGAAGAAGAAAGGCGGAAAGTAAAGAAATAAATGGAAAGGAAGCCCTGGAAACGGAGTTAAGAGGACAGATAGCAGCACAATCGGATACTGAGCTAGCATGATCAGAAAAACAAAGTCACCAGACAACAAAGGTAGAAAAAACTATTTTATTCAGGATTTATTAATTGGAATATGTCAGTTTTTGGAAATGTGCATCTGTGATATTTTTCATGTAAGTTTTAATTTTTGTAGTATTGCTACATACTGAGTCTGACTTCTTGAGGTAACTTTCCAGTTCAGTATTTTGCATTCATGTGTTTTTCAGGTATGATCAAGGAAGGTGCAGTATTCTGCTAGCGTATAGTTTGAATCCCTTTTTGTTTTGTTTTTTCACTAGGTTGTGCACTGGTGTTTTAGAGCCCGGTGTAATTACAGTTGCCTTTCCACGCCACGCATAAGGTTGTAGCTTGTCCTGTCCTTGGAATTAGTGCTGTTTATGGTTTGTTAAGGTTATGAGTGTGTTTTTGCACACGTTTGTGTATAGTGTTTTGCAGTGGAGAGATTGTGTGTTGGCCTTACTAAGGTGGCACCAAACATCGGAAAGGGTGTAGAGCCTAAATCATGACACACTACCTCTAAAAGGGTGTTTTGTGGCTCTACATGAGAATTGTGATATTATGATCCCTTGCTATTGTTGATAATCTGCATTTTCCGTATGGCTGGTATATTGGTGTATAAGGTAATAATTGTGACTATTTTATTTTTACTTTTTTTTTTTTCTGTGTGTTGTCAGACAATTATGGATGACAGACAGAGTCGGAGTCTTCTTGAGTCAGAGAGCTGTGGTATATATTTTAAAACAATTTTAATACCTTGGTGGTCTATATGTTTTTATATTGTACATTATATTTTACATATCACTTTATTTTATTGTATATCTTTTCATTTCATTTTTATTTTATTGCATATATGGGTTACAGAGTAATAGGGGAATTTGAAAGTACTGAATCTTTTCTTAATATTTTTCCTTTATTCTCCTTTGTTATGAGAATTGGAACTACTAATTGTAGTGGACTTGAACTGAATAATTTCTGGGGAGGGGAGGTTTCATGATAGCATTGTGCTTATTATTTCAATCAGTTTTTTTGTACAAGTTTAGCTTCATTTGTCTTTATTTGAAATTTCATAAATAAAAAAATGTTCTAAAAATGGAATAATCTTATCAATGGGGTGGAGCTAGGGTGGGGCGGGGCTACGGTGGGTGTGGGGCTATGGTGGGGTGGGGCTAGGATGGGGCCCCACCAAATTGGTCTGCATAGGGCCCCGCACTTGCTAAGACCGGCCCTGACCGCACCTTGAGTATTGTGTTCAATTCTGGTCGCCGCATCTCAAGAAAGATATAGTAGAACTGAAAAAGGTGCAGCGAAGGGCGACAAAAATGATTGCGGAGATGGGATGACTTCCCTATGAAGAAAGACTAAGGAGGCTAGGGCTATACAGCTTGGAGAAGAGACGGCTGAGGGGAGACATGATAGAGGTATATAAAATAATGAGTGGAGTGGAACAGGTGGATGTGAAGCGTCTGTTCACGCTTTCCAAAAATACTAGGACTAGGGGGGCATGCGATGAAACTACAGTGTAGTACATTTAAAACAAATAGGAGAAAACTTTCTTCACCCAACGCGTAATTAAACTCTGGAATTCGTTGCCAGAGAAAGTGGTGAAGACAGTTAGCTTATCAGAGTTTAAAAAGGGTTTAGACGGTTTCCTAAAGGACAAGTCCATAGACCGCTACTAAATGGACTTGTGAAAAATCCAGAATTTTGGGAATAGCATGTTTAAAATGTTTATACGTTTGGGTAGCTTGCCAGGTGCCCTTGACCTGGATTGGCCGCTGTCCAGGGACAAGATGCTGGGCTCAATGGACCTTTGGTCTTTTCCCAGTATGGCATTACTTATGTACCAATAATCCTAGTAAAACAGTATATAAGCAAGCATATTACAATACAGCAACCCATCTGAGCATGAGACTCTCTTCCCTTCTTCCACTTTTATAGCAAGACATCGTATTCAACCAGCCGTCTCCAGCCAACTGCAACTGGGGTTTCTTTAGAACAGTGACAATCCTAGGTTGGCTGCCACCCGGGGCAGATTGCTGATGCGCACCTCCCTCCCCTGGCGCAATAACGGGCCCCCCTTGCGCATCAACACCCCCCCCCCCCCCCCGGGTGCATTCTTAGCTGCTGTGAGTAGCCGCATGGCTCTCGGCTCCGCTGGCTCCCACCCTGCTTCCTCTGCCCCGGAACAGGAAGTAACCTGTTCCTGGGCAGAGGGAGCAGGGAATCTCTCTGCACCTCTCCAGCGGCGTGCACCCGGGGCGGACTGCCCCGCCCTTGGTACGCCGCTGCTTTAGAACAGTCTACTGATTCCTGTCTTTTTTTTCTTTAAATAGGGTGATCAACCATCATGTAAGTTCTTCAGCATGAATTGCAAGATGAAGAGAACGACGTGTGAAACAATATTTAAAATCATTTCACGTAAGTTTCTGTTAGACTTCTTTTTCTCATTCCTGCTGTGATTTAAAAACAACAGCCATGGGTCGCATAGTCCTACTTCGGCTCAATTACTGGGGGCAGGAATTTTATTTGTGTGGGATATATGGGCCCAATGACTACAGTCCCAGTTTTTTCCATACACTCACCTCTTTGGGCCTACAATACACTGATGCCCCCTGGATCTGGGCGGGGGATTTCAATCAGGCACTTAATCCTGCACTAGACAGATCTTCCCTCAGGGCAATCCCGGGACTGGGGAGTGGGAAGGGGATGTCGGCCCTCTGTGATCAATTGCGTTTGGTGGACCCTTGGCGAGTGCACAACCCCACTTCCAGGGACTACACTCATCAATCTAGAGTACATCAGACTTGGTCGAGGATCGACTATATATTGATATCCCAAGAGTGGTTTTTCCGGGTTAGGAGGGCCGAGATCGGACCGATGTTAGTATCGGATCACACTATGATATGGTTGGTCCTGGACCTTTCTGGGGGCACGACTGGGGCCAGGTCTTGGCGCTTCCCCGCATACCTTTATCAAGATAAACACTTTTTCGAACACTTACAGGCAAAATGGCAATTTTATATAGATACCAATGCGGCCTCTTGTGATTCGGCCATTACACTCTGGGAGGCTTCCAAGGCTGTCATGCGTGGAGAGGTGATTTTCTATCTAAGTGCCAAGACTAAGAGGTTGGCTGCTGGGGTATTACGTTTAGAAAGGGAGTATAAATTGGCAAAAAAGAGGCACATATCATATCCCACCAGAGCGAATAAAGATAACATGGACGCAGCTTTGGTGGCCCTTAATTCACTCTTGCATGAGCAGGCTCAGAGACATTTGTCGATGGGCCGATTAAGGTTCCAACGTTTTGGCAATAAGACGGGGAAACTGCTCGCAAGAGTAACTAGGCTTAGCACACCGTCCCAGTTTATTCCCACGATAGTTAACCAGAGGGGGATCCGTGCTTCCACTCCACAGGAGATTTTGGAGGGGTTCCGTACTTATTTTGAGGACATGTACGCATCGGGCGACCGGGAAATGGGGCCCCTATCTTGGGACTATCTAGAGGAGGCGGGAATGCCGAAGCTGAGAACGGCAGTACGACAGGCATTGTCAGCCCCAATCCAAGGTCTGGAGGTCCAGAAGGTTATTAAATCCTTGACACTGGGTTCTGCTCCGGGGATTGATGGATTTTCAAATGAATATTTCAAACTCCTGGCTCCCCAGTTGTGTGCCCCCCTGGTAGCTTATTATGATGAGGTAACAGAGAGAGGTTTTTTTTCCAGGGGGGAAAACGAGGCCCTTATTACACTGATACCTAAACCTGGAAAACCGAAAGACCAAATAGATTCCTATAGACCTATCTCCCTATTAAACGTGGACATAAAGATCTTGGCCAGGGTTTTGACAGACCGGTTGGCGGCCCACATTCCATCTTTGGTGGGGGAGCACCAGGTAGGGTTCGTGAGGGGCCGCCACGCAGTTACCCACGTACGGAAAGTGCTACTAGCAACGGCCTATGGCCAGGCTACTGGGGACCCCTTGCTATTGGTGAGTCTGGATGCAGCCAAGGCCTTTGATAAGGTCAACTGGGATTACCTATTCCAGGTCCTAGAATATATTGGAGTAGGGGGCTAGTTTATGGTTGCCTTAAGGACACTTTATAGGGACACCACAGCTCGGGTGTTGGTGAACGGGCTGCGTTCTGACCCCCTTGTGGTGGCAAGGGGTACTAGACAAGGGTGCCCTCTATCCCCATCATTGTTTCTACTGTACCTGGAGCCCCTTTTGCGTTCCATTCTACGAGACCCAGATATCAAGGGAGTGGTGCTGCATGGGACAGAGATTAGAGTGCTGGCCTTTGCGGATGACCTTTTCTTGACTCTTACTCAGCCTGCTGTATCCGTCCCTCACCTCTTAGAAGCTATAGAAGAGTTTGGTTTTTTCTCCGGGCTTACATTAAATTTACAAAAATCACTAGCACTACCAGTACAGCGGGAGATCAAGGAAGACTGGGTGGGAGACTTCCCATTCCAGTGGGCCGAGGGGGTGGTCCGCTACTTGGGTGTGTTTATTCCATCTGACTTGGCTCGTTTATACTCAGTGAACTTGGGACCCCTGAGAGAAAATTTAATGGCTACCCTGCAGGGATGGAGGGAGTTGCCGCTCTCTCTGCATGGTCGCATAGCTCTGTTCAACATGATACTGTTTCCCAGGTGGACGTATACTTTACAAATGCTCCCGCTCATGCTGGGTTATAAAGAGGACAAATGGCTTCAGAGACAGCTTAACGGGTTCTTATGGAAGGGAAAGAGAGCACGCATTGGGATTCAAAAACTTATGCGGCCAAAAGAGAAGGGGGGATTGGGGCTGTTGGATTTAAAACTCCTTTCTATAGCAAGTTGTTTACGACACATATCAGACTGGTTCCGATCTACTGAATTTTTCTCATGTACAAGGATCGAAACCACGCTGATGGGACCTTTACACTTCTCGTATTGGCTACATGCACCCTCTGATCAGCTAACTTCACTGGGACCCTATAAATATATAATACTCCCCCTGCGCAAAACGTGGCAATGGCTCTGCAAGACACACAAGTGGAGCAACTCGGTGACGCCCCTATTGCCGATTCGGGGTAACCCGGCATTTCCGGAGGGAGAATCTTCCCGCTTGTTGAGGAGATGGGCTGCCCGGGGGATCCATTATCTGTTTCAGGGGGGGGGAAATAAAATATATACGTTTGGCATTCTTTCATTCTAGAACTGTACATGTTTGAGTTTTGTAATAAGTTTGTTGACTTTGATGATTATGTATGCTCAATGTTATGCCAATAAACAGATATAAAAAAAAAAAAAAACAACAGCCATAGGACTGTTTAGTAATCAAGTGCGGATTAAGTTTTGTTGACTAGTTCTTGTTTTTCTGTTCCACACAGCTGAAAGATCATATTATATGAAAGGGCCGAAACAGGTTATTGATTTGTAAGTAACAGTTTCTTCAGCTCCTCCTCTAAAGTGTATCATGTTTTCTTAGGACTTCAGGGAGTGAATTTATAAATCTTATGTCTTGTCATTACTGTGGCATGCCTGACTCCGGGAGAAGTGGTAAAAACTAGATGAGAAGGGAATATGTGGGACAATCTACCTACGGAATTATGTTGTTATTTTATTTATTTATTATTACATTTATTATCCCACATTTTCCCACTGATTGCAGGCTCAAAGTGGCTTACATAAATCTGTAGTAAGGCAACAGTGCAAGAAGAACAATTATACAAATTGAGAAGAAGATAGGAAATAACAGTTAAACAGCAATAGACAGGAGATATTGAGGGAGCTCAGAGAGGTTCTGGCGGGTCCTCTTAAAGATTTGTTTAATAAATCCTTGGAGACAGGAGAGGTTCCGAGGGATTGGAGAACGGCGGATGTGGTCCCTCTTCACAAAAGTGGTGATAGGGAAGAAGCTGGAAACTACAGGCCGGTAAGCCTCACTTCGGTTATTGGAAAAGTAATGGAAGCCATGCTGAAGGAAAGGATAGTGAATTTCCTGGAAGCCAATAAGTTGCAAGATCCGAGACAACATGGTTTTACCAGAGGGAAATCGTGCCAAACGAATCTCATTGAATTCTTTGATTGGGTAACTGCAGAATTGTATCATCGACATGCTATAGAAGTAATCTGCTTAGATTTTAACAAAGCTTTTGACACGGTTCCCCACAGGAGGCTCTTAAATAAACTCGATGGGCTGAAGATAGGTCCCGAAGTGGTGAACTAGATTAGGAACTGGTTGACAGACAGACGACAGAGGGTGGTGGTAAATGGAGTTCGCTCGGAGGGAAAGGTGAGTAGTGGAGTGCCTCAGGGATCGGTGCTGGGGCCGATTCTGTTCAATATATTTGTGAGTGACATTGCCGAAAGGTTAAAAGGTAAAGTTTGCCTATTTGCGGATGATACTAAGATTTGTAACAGAGTGGACACCCGGGAGGGAGTGGAAAACATGAAAAAAGATTTGCAGAAGCTAGAAGAATGGTCTAAGGTTTGGCAATTAAAATTCAATGCGAAGAAATGCAAAGTGATGCACCTAGGGAGTAGAAACCCACGAGAGACTTACAGTGGTGGAAATAAGTATTTGATCCCTTGCTGATTTTGTAAGTTTGCCCACTGACAAAGACATGAGCAGCCCATAATTGAAGGGTAGGTTATTGGTAACAGTGAGAGATAGCACATCACAAATTAAATCCGGAAAATCACATTGTGGAAAGTATATGAATTTATTTGCATTCTGCAGAGGGAAATAAGTATTTGATCCCCCACCAACCAGTAAGAGATCTGGCCCCTACAGACCAGGTAGATGCTCCAAATCAACTCGTTACCTGCATGACAGACAGCTGTCGGCAATGGTCACCTGTATGAAAGACACCTGTCCACAGACTCAGTGAATCAGTCAGACTCTAACCTCTACAAAATGGCCAAGAGCAAGGAGCTGTCTAAGGATGTCAGGGACAAGATCATACACCTGCACAAGGCTGGAATGGGCTACAAAACCATCAGTAAGACGCTGGGCGAGAAGGAGACAACTGTTGGTGCCATAGTAAGAAAATGGAAGTACAAAATGACTGTCAATCGACAAAGATCTGGGGCTCCACGCAAAATCTCACCTCGTGGGGTATCCTTGATCATGAGGAAGGTTAGAAATCAGCCTACAACTACAAGGGGGGAACTTGTCAATGATCTCAAGGCAGCTGGGACCACTGTCACCACGAAAACCATTGGTAACACATTACGGCATAACGGATTGCAATCCTGCAGTGCCCGCAAGGTCCCCCTGCTCCGGAAGGCACATGTGACGGCCCGTCTGAAGTTTGCCAGTGAACACCTGGATGATGCCGAGAGTGATTGGGAGAAGGTGCTGTGGTCAGATGAGACAAAAATTGAGCTCTTTGGCATGAACTCAACTCGCCGTGTTTGGAGGAAGAGAAATGCTGCCTGTGACCCAAAGAACACCGTCCCCACTGTCAAGCATGGAGGTGGAAATGTTATGTTTTGGGGGTGTTTCTCTGCTAAGGGCACAGGACTACTTCACCGCATCAATGGGAGAATGGATGGGGCCATGTACCGTACAATTCTGAGTGACAACCTCCTTCCCTCCGCCAGGGCCTTAAAAATGGGTCGTGGCTGGGTCTTCCAGCACGACAATGACCCAAAACATACAGCCAAGGCAACAAAGGAGTGGCTCAGGAAGAAGCACATTAGGGTCATGGAGTGGCCTAGCCAGTCACCAGACCTTAATCCCATTGAAAACATATGGAGGGAGCTGAAGCTGCGAGTTGCCAAGCGACAGCCAGAACTCTTAATGATTTAGAGATGATCTGCAAAGAGGGAGTGGACCAAAATTCCTCCTGACATGTGTGCAAAACCTCATCATCAACTACAGAAGACGTCTGACCGCTGGGCTTGCCAACAAGGGTTTTGCCACCAAGTATTAGGTCTTGTTTGCCAGAGGGATTAAATACTTATTTCCCTCTGCAGAATGCAAATAAATTCATATACTTTCCACAATGTGATTTTCCGGATTTAATTTGTGATGTGCTATCTCTCACTGTTACCAATAACCTACCCTTCAATTATGGGCTGCTCATGTCTTTGTCAGTGGGCACACTTACAAAATCAGCAAGGGATCAAATACTTATTTCCACCTCTGTATGTGTTAGGCGGTGAGAGTCTGATAGGTACTGAGGGGGAGAGGGATCTTGGGGTGATAGTATCCGAGGATCTGAAGGCGACGAAACAGTGTGACAAGGCGGTGGCCATAGCAAGAAGGTTGCTAGGCTGTATAGAGAGGTGTGACCAGCAGAAGAAAGGAAGTGTTGATGCCCCTGTACAAGTCGTTGGTGAGGCCCCACCTGGAGTATCGTGTTCAGTTTGGAGGCCGTACCTTGCGAAGGATGTTAAAAAAATGGAAGCGGTTGCAAAGAAAAGCTACGAGAACGGTATGGGATTTGCGTCCAAGACGTATGAGGAGAGACTTGCTGACCTGAATATGTATACCCTGGAGGAAAGGAGGAACAGGGGTGATATGATACAGACGTTCAAATATTTGAAAGGTATTAATCCGCAAACAAATCTTTTCCAGAGATGGGAAGGCGGTAGAAACGAGAGGACATGAAATGAGATTGAAGGGGGACACAACTCAAAAAAGATGTCAGGAAGTATTTTTCACAGAGAGTGTGGTGGATGCTTGGAATGCCCTCCGCAGGAGGTGGTGGAGATGAAAACGGTAACGGAATTCAAACATGCGTGGGATATACATAAAGGAATCCTGTGCAGAAGGAATGGATCCTCAGAAGCTTAGCCGAAATTGGGTGCGGAGCCGGTGGGGGGAAGAGGGTTGGTGGTTGTGAGGCGAAGATAGTGGTGGGCAGACTTATACGGTCTGTGCCAGAGCTGGTGGTGGGAGGCGGGGCTGGTGGTTGGGAGGAGGGGATAGTGCTGGCAGAATTATACGGTCGAGCCCTGAAAAAGACAGGTACAAATCAAGGTAAGGTATACACATGAGTTCATCTTGTTGGGCAGACAGGATGGACGTGCAGGTCTTTTTCTGCCGTTCATTTACTATGTTATAATAACAGGTAATTAGTGTCCTTGGATCTTAATATTAAGAGTTTCTTCTTTTTTTTTTTAATTTATATTTATTAATATTTCAATAATCACAAGCCAATACCACTTGAGAAGGAAAAAAGCATCCAAAGAGTACTAATTTACAAGGAAAATAACACAAATTTCTTCAAAAAATAAAAAGAAAAGAAAACATCTCCTTTTTAGATGCTTTAAAGTCCACAAATTGGGAGTCCAAGTATTTCAAATGCTGGAGATATAAGGAAAAGAAATTAAACATTTCAAGTAATTGTTGCCAAAACTAAGACTTCAGCATTCCAGACAAGGTATATATTCATTTACAGAGCTTTCTTAGATGTTAAAAAGGAACTTAAATGGGAAGGGTCAAAATACACATATTTGCCATTCTGATAATTAACCAAACATTTGCAAGGATATTTTAAATAAAACGTTG
The DNA here is from genome assembly GCF_901765095.1 of Microcaecilia unicolor. Lineage (NCBI taxonomy): Eukaryota > Metazoa > Chordata > Amphibia > Gymnophiona > Siphonopidae > Microcaecilia > Microcaecilia unicolor. The sequence continues at coordinate 14,806,737 of NC_044032.1, read as the reverse complement.
CTCCTAATTGGAGAGTCTCTTGTTTCAACTGCAAGAACTTTTGCCTACGCTTCTGCGTATCTCTCGACAAGTCCGGAAAAATCCGTGTTTGTAACCCTCTAAAGGTTTTTTCTTTCTTTAGGAAAAATTTCTTTAATATCCATGATTTGTCTGAGGTCAACGCCACAGTAGCAAGTAAAGTTGAAGCTGTAGTTGTTTCATTATCTGATCTTTCTAGCAATGCAGATACATCTATTGCCTGATTACTTGGAAGTTGTTCATCTTTTTTACCCGGGATATAAAAAACCTGGGAGATAGGAGGGAATGATCTTCACCAATTTCCAAGACCTCTCTGACATAATTTCTTAACATTTCCCGTGGGGAGATCAGAGGCTGAGCAGGAAAAATTTATAAAACGTTAAATTGTTATTTTTAAGATTATTTTCAAGAAACTCCGATTTCCTCCTTTGGTTTACCAAATCTTTAACAATTGTTGTTTGCACAGATTGTATATATTGTAATTCTTTCTCAAAATTTTCAGTTTGTGAGGCCACAGTATTGAGTTTAATTTCTACTTCCTTCAATTTCCCATCCAATAAAACAATTTCTTCTGACATTTTTTTTTGTCTGAGGGCATAAAGCCCTACCAAGTTCCACAATTAGATGCCAAAGATTGTCTAAAGTTACTTCAGTAGGTTTTTTAAAAGGAAAAATATCTTCTGTCTCAGTGTGTATCGGACTTACATTCCCATTTGCTCCTACGGTCTCCTCAGCAGTACTTCTCTGTATGGGAGCAGTTAAGGTGGGAGTTAACAAACTTCCCAAACCTTCCGTCGAGGATAGAATAGCCTCCCGTTCCTCTCCGCTACCTGACCCTCCGGTCTTCGCGTCTGAGTGCGCACTCATCGGGGAACTGCTTCCAATTGGCTGAGGAGGCGGTTCTCTGCCGTCTGGGCTCAGCGAAACTTCCAGCCCTGTGTTCGCTTCACTTTCTCCAGCTAGTGTGCGAACAAGCGGGCCACCCATTGACGGAGCTACCATGCCTGCGGCTCTCTGCAAAAATGGTTCGATAGAACCAAGAGAAGGTACATTCCTCGGCTGCTGGGAGGCAGTCGCCGCAGCCCTTCCCCTCCTCTTAGGCATAACAACGATATTTTTTTCAGGAAAGGGAGAGACGAAAAGACGCGTCCGTCCTAGTCGGCGGCCATCTTGGACTCCAAGAGTTTCTTCTTAAACAATACTGATTTCAATAATTATCTGAAGTTTAGGTAGTTCTGGGCAGATTTTACTGATTTGGGTAGAGCATTTCACAGTTGAGTGCCTATGCATCTCCTTGAAACTTGGATTGATTGATTGTTAATTCACGGGTTTGGCTGTTTGCTTTTTCTTGTGATCACCACTGAACTCTATGGGTAGATGCAGAAGTTAAGAAGTTAATGTAATGCAGCATCTCCCTTTCCCCTTCTCTGCCCCTACCCCAGTCTAACTTCTCTTGATGCTGCCACTGCCGCCCCGTATTCTTTTCGTAACATTCGGAATTTAGCAAGATACGATGCTTGTTTTAGCTAACTGGTTAGGATGTTTTATTCTACTGCATTTATTTGTCTTTGTATTCTTGATTCCTGTGTCAGTATTTCTTTTTCTCTTTTATTCTCGCCTACAATCTCAAATTGAGGAGTAGGTGGGTGATAAATCTTTAATAACATAACTTAATGTAAGATAAAACAAGGAAAGAAACCATTAAGCTACAAAGTATTATACTCTTTTTTTTTAGGTGGATGGAAGCTATAAAAATTACGTCATAGCTTCATCTGGAATATGTTGAAATCAAATAATATGTGGAAGACTTCAGCTTTCAGAAGATGGTATATGATCAATCTAAGAAACAATGTGCAGAGTGTGGTGTAAAAGGTAAACCAAACTTATATAACAAGACAGACGTTTCGTGGCGGGGCATAACTCGAACGCGAACGCCCATCTTCATGGGCGTCTATGTCCCACGAACCGGTCTGTGAAGGGGCGGTATGAACCGTATTTACGAAAAAGATGGGCGTCCATCCTTCGTTTCGAAAATACGGTTTTTGTACAGACCAAATGCCATGGATTTGGTCCTTTCGGAGATGTGCGGGTTTTTGGTTTTTTTTTTTTTGCGATAATGGAAACTAAACACACCCAGCTCAGAAAACGTCCTAATCCAAGCCATTTGGTCGTGGGAGGGACAACTGTGCAACACTACCATAGCTCTTAGGGGTGAAGGGGGCAACTACATGTGGGTTTTAGAGGCCTCCCGTTTAACCACCACAAGTGTTACAGGGAGGGGGGATGGGCCTGGGTCTGCCTGCCTGAAGTGCACTGCAGTACCCACTAAAAGTGCTCAAGGGACAGGACGTGTTGCTGCTGTATAACCTTGGCACACCAGTCCACACCTGAAGACTAATCTCTCTAAAAAAAAAGTCCTTTATTTGAATAAGCATGTTTACTCACAGTTAACTGCAGATCAGAGGTTGTGCTCCAATGGCAACGAGTCTCCCTGGTACTGAGATTAGCAGTAGGTCAGAGCTGGCAGAATGGTGTACAATGCCCTCTTTCATGTGGGTAACACATGAAAGGGAGCCTAAAACTGGCTTACAAAAATGGCCACTACCGCATGGACTACCGGAAACACAACAGGGCACACTCTGGACCCAGTAAGCAGGGGGGAAAGCACCAAGGAGTAGATCCTACCAACTACCAAACATCGTGAGCATTTAACACAAGCTAGTGGAATCACGGAGCCCAATACCCTACACCCACCACAATGCATTGCTGATGTGAATCTGCAGTGCGCATAACAAAAAAGGTGTCAGACTCACCCGAGAGCCACATCCAAACCAGGGAAAGGCTGTTACAGGATAGAACACATTCTGCTGTCATGGAGGTGGGTACGGCATTTGAGGCTGGCATAGAGGGTGGGAAAAAGTTTTTTAAGTGGGTTTTTTTTGTGGAGGGGGTCATCCCCTATTCCCTCCGGTGGTCATCTGGTCATTTAGGGCACCTTTTTGGGACTTGTTCGTGAAAAAACAAGGTCCAACAAAAGTGACCCAAATTCGCGCTAAAACGCCTTTCTTTTTTCGATTATCGGCCGAGGACGCCCATCTCTCCTCAGCCGATAACCACGCCCCAGTCCCACCTTCACCACGCCTCCGACATGCCCCAGTCAACTTGCCCATTTCCGCGACAGATTGCAGTTGAAAACGAACAAAATCGGCTGTTCGATTATACCGATTTGGGCGCCCACGGGCGAAAGATGCCCATCTCCCGATTTGGGTCGAAATATGGGCGTCTTTCTCTTTCGTAAATAAGCAGGATAGTGGGTCAGACCAAAGGTCCATCAGGCTCAGTGTCCTGTCTCAAGCAGTGGTCAACACAAGACACATCTGCTGCATGACTTGTATTCTGCCAGTGTCGCTATGCTCATATTAGCCCTCTCCTCAAGTCACTTCACTGGCTTCCTATCCATTTCCACATACAGTTCAAGCTCCTTTTATTGACTTACAAGTACTTTCACTCTGCCGCTCCTCAGTATCTCTCCACTCTTATCTCTCCCTACACTCCTCCCCGGGAAGTCTGTTCATTGGGTAAATCTGTCTCTCCTTCACTGCTAACTCCAAACTCCATTCATTTTATCTTGCTGCACCTTCCTGAACTGGTACGTCAAGCTCCATCTCTGCCCTTCTTCAAATCTAGGCTAATAGCCCAACTTTTTAATGCTGCTTCTAACCCTATTCACTTGTTCAATACCCATGTCTGTTTTATCATTCCCACCTTAGTAATTCCTTTATCCCTTATTTGTCCTTACGAATCGGAGAAAATATTTGTTCACTTAACGTGTAATTAAACTCTGTTGCCAGAGAATGTGGTAAAAGCAGTGAGCTTAGCGGGGTTTAAAAAAGGGTTGGATGGGTTTCTAAAGGAAAAGTCCATAGACCATTATTAAAATGGACTTGGGGAAAATCCACTGCTTATTTCTAGAATAAGTAATATAAAATGTTTTGTACTTTTTGGGGATCTTTCCAGGTATTTGTGACCTGGATTGGCCACTGTTGGAAACAGGGTGCTGGGCTTGATGGACCTTCGGTCTGTCCCAGTATGTCAATACTTATGTATTTATGTACTTATGTTTTACAGAAACAAATTTCATAGATTTATGTACGGCAAATAATATATGTACAAATTGTTACATGTGCCGTGAGAGAGATGGAGGCCCTTCCACTGAGTATTTTGTTTCTACGTCTGTGTTTGTGGTAAGTTTTATTGACGCAGATTTCCTTTAGTGATAAAGGCAGATTTAGTAAATGTTAATAAAGGATAAACCAATATTCAGGTATAAAGAGTAAAGTCATAATTATCTGGATAATGGTGATTTTCACCACTGTTACCCGGATAACCTTCCACTCCCCCAGCGCTATCTGGATATCATTGAAGAATATTCAGGTATAAGGAGAAGAATCATAATTATATGGATAATAGTGATATTCTGCACTGCTGCCTAGGTAACCTTCTGGATAATCTAGGACAGTTAATTTGCTGTTCTAAGTTATGCAAATAGTTTATCCAGATGTTGGAGCCAAATATCACCAGTCCAGTACGGGGTAACGCTCGACTCTTCCCTGGCTTCTTCCCCATCCCCCCCCCCCCAACCCATTTCTGATTATCTACCAACACCAGTGGGTTACATTTAACGCCAGATCAGAAATGATAAAAGACTGGATAAACGATAAAGACCTCAGCTTTGCCTTCCTAAACAAAACATTGATCAATGACAGAGGACCCTATTATTCTGGACCTATGTCCACAAGGCTACAAAATCATGCAGTAGACCAGAACGGGAAAAGAGATGGAGGAATAACACTGATCTACAGATCCTTTCTAACAGTAGAAGCTATAACAGGTTTAACCAGTAGAGTCATAATTATCTGTGTAATGCGATAACTTTTGCAAATTGTGCATGCCTTTTGATTGAACTTTGAATAATAAATTCTCCAGACACTGATCTCTGCAATTTGTCTTGCATATTTTTTCTGCAGAGAGCAGCGAAAGAAGCACGTCGTTCTACGTGAGTACCCTGTGCAGATGTAGAATACACTAGAGGATGCCTTGTGAAATTCAGCATTTGTCTCATTTCTGCAAACCACCCCCTCTGTAGCCTGACTCCATTTCCTCCGTCCTGGATATGTGACATCCTCTTTGGGTCCTGGCACCCACGTCCTTTCTCCTCTCTCAGCCCCACCAGTCTTTGTTTCCCCTGTCTGTTTTCTCTCAGCTTCTCATCTCTATGTGCTCCTGTGGCCTTCACATTGTCTGCAGTGTCGCTGCTGGCCTGTAACACTTGTGAAGAAAAAGTGTTTTTAATTTCTCTGATGACACATGCTTACCTCTCCAGTTTGTACAATCCTAGTCATCCTTCTTCATGGCTGAGGTCAGCAGGGTTAACTGCTGTCTGTCGACAAGGCTGTCTCCGCTTACAGTGCCACTCTCTCCTCTGGACACTCTCGCACCATCCACCTCCTGTCCCACAAAGTGTGCTAATCCCCAGCCCTGGCTGACCCCTTGCATCCTCTACCTTCGCTCCTGCGCCCGATCTGCTGAACGCCTCTGGAGGAAATCTCGCACCCATTCAGACATCCTTCACTACAAATTCATGCTATACTCCTTCCACTCCTCCCTATTCCTTGCCAAACAGGACTATTACACCCAATTGACCAACTCTCAGCTCCAACCCCCGTCGTCTTCACCACCCTTAACTCCCTCCTCAAAGTGCCCTCCGCCCCCCCCCCCTCGCTCTCTCCTCAATCACTGGCTGATTACTTCCGTGACAAGTGCAAAAGATCAACCTTGAATTCACTACCAAGTCATCTCCTCTTCACCCTTCAACCCTCGCCCTCAACCAACCACCCAGGCCTCTTTCTCCTCCTTTCCTGTCATCACCGAGGAGGAAACCGCTCGTCTTCTTTCCTCCTCGAAATGCACCACCTGCTCTTCTGATCCCATCCCCACCAACTTACTTATCATCATCTTCATACTGTCACCCCCTCCATCTGACATATCCTCAACCTCTCTCTCTCCACTGCAACTGTCCCTGACACCTTCAAGCACGCCGTAGTCACACCTCTCCTCTAAAAACCATCACTTGACCCTACCTGCCCCTCTAACTACTGCCCCATCTCCCTCCTACCCTTCCTCTCCAAAATACTTGAGCATGCCGTTCACAGCCGCTGCCTTGATTTTCTCTCCTCTCATGCCATCCTCGATCCACTTCAATCCGGTTTTCGCCCTTACATTCGACAGAAACAGCACTCTCTAAAGTCTGTAATGACCTGTTCCTTGCCAAATCCAGAGGCCACTACTCCATCCTCATCCTCTTCGATCTATCTGCCGCTTTTGACACTGTCAATCATGACTTACTTCTTGCCACACTATCCTCATTTGGGTTCCAGGGCTCTGTCCTCTCCTGGTTCTTCTCCTATCTCTCCAACCGCACCTTCAGAGTTCACTCTCATGGATCTTCCTCCACCCCCATCCCCCTATCTGTTGGTGTCCCCAGGGATCTGTCCTTGGACCCCTTCTCTTCTCAATCTACACCTCCTCCCTGGGCTCCCTGATCTCATCTCATGGGTTCCAGTATCATCTCTATGCTGATGACACCCAGCTGTATCTCCACACCAGACATCACCGCGGAGACCCAGGCAAAGATATCAGCCTGCTTATCTGACATTGCTGCCTGGATGTCCAACCGCCACCTGAAACTGAACATGTCCAAGACCGAGCTCATCGTCTTTCCACCAAAACCCACTTCTCCTCTTCCTCCACTTTCTATCTCAGTTGATAACACCCTCATCTTTCCCGTCTCATCTGCCTGCAACCTTGGAGTCATCTTTGACTCCTCCCTCTCCTTCTCTGCGCATATCCAGTAGATAGCCAAGACCTGTCGCTTCTTCCTCTTTAACATCAGCAAAATTTGCCCTTTCCTCTCTGAACACACCACCCGAACTCTCGTCCATGCTCTCATTACCTCTCACCTTGACTACTGCAACTTACTCCTCACCGGCCTCCCACTTAGCCATCTATCCCCCCTTCAATCTGTTCAGATCTCTGCCGCACGTCTTATATTTCGCCAGAACCAATATACTCATATCACCCTCTCCTCAGGTCACTTCATGGCTTCCAATCAGATACCGCATACAGTTCAAGCTTCTCCTTCTTACCTACAAATGCACTCAGTCTGCCGCCCCTCACTACCTTTCTACCCTCATCTCCCCTTACGTTCCCGCCCGAAACCTCCGTTCACAGGACAAATCCCTCCGCTCTGTACCCTTCTCCACCACCGCCAACTCCAGGCTCCGCTCATTCTGCCTCGCCTCACCCTATGCTTGGAACAACCTTCCTGAGCCCATATGCCAAGCCCCTCCCTGCCCATCTACAAGTCTTTGCTTAAAACCCACCTCTTCATTGCTGAGTTCGGCACCTAACTCTTACCGTTCAGTAAATTCAGACTGCCCCAATTTGACTGCCCCTTGACCGTTCACTTGTCTTCTAGATTGTAAGCTCTTTGAGCAGGGACTGTCCCTCTATGTAAATTGTACAGCGCTGCATAACCCTAGTAGCACTTTAGAAATGTTAAGTAGTAGTAGCAGTAGTAGTAGAGTGAGAGTTGTCCTTTGCGGGACAGAGAGGATGAGGGACAGGGAGATATGCATGGTGATCAGAGGGTGACAGAGCAGTGGAATTTCATGGTTTATATTGGGCTAGAAAAGCCAAATCTTTGTTAAGTCCTGTCTGGTGGGTGTCAAAATATTCAATCATCTTGACTTCAAAGGTCTTGAAATTCCACTGCTCTGTCACCCTCTGATCCCTCATACTCTCAGCCCTCTCTGTTTCTCACCTAACCACCCCTCCCTCATCCTTTCAGACCGTCACTGAAATACTTTGTTGTTTCACTTATATATGCTGTTACTTATCAAACTTTGCTTATTTCTGATCTGACGAAGAAGGGCTACCTTCGAAAGCTAATCAAAAAATGTATTTAGTCCAATAAAAAAGGTATCATCTTATTTTCTTTTCTATGTTTCATTTTATTGTATTTCTATTGAGTACCTTTAAAAGTGGACTAACACGGCTACCACATATCTCTACTTTGAAACAATAAACTGTTTTTTAATGTGAAAGGACTTTGTTTCATGTCTAATGGAGTCTCTTCCTCTCTTTATTATTCAGAGTGGAGGGCCATGAACCAACGAGGTAAGTGCAATGAATATTCTATTCCATTCTAAAGAAAAAGTCGCAGAAAGGCCCTTTAATAAAGTGCATTAAACACTTAAAATGCAATTCTGTTCCCCAGGCACTCACATTTCAGCTCTTAACTGGTTAGAATACGAGCATTTATGTGCCTATGTCTGCACTTCAGTTTCCATTATCGCTGAAAAATGATACCGCCCAGCTCAAATCCGCACAAATCCGGTGCATTTGCCCGGAACAAACCGTATTATTTAAAAAAAAGATGGACGTCCATTTTTCGAAAATACGGTCTGTCCCGCCTCTTCACGTACCCATTTTTGGACATAGACACCCATGGAGATGGGCGTTCGCGTTCAATTATGCCCCTCTATGTCTGCACTTAGGAGTGTAAATCCTTCCATGGTGCTAAATGCTATTCTGTAAACACCCGCTTAACTTACATAGCAGGTATTTACAGAGGGGGTGACCCAGGGGAGGAGCAAGGGCGGGACACAGGCAGGGCTCCCACTTACTGTAGTTAGCAGGTGCTGTGCTTACTTACCTGTAGGAGGTGTTCTTGAGGACAGCAGGCCAAGGATTCTCATAAACCCTCTCCTCCCCTTGGACTTGCCTTTTCCAGCTATATCACTAGACTGCTGGTCCTGTGCTCGCATGTTGGGCGGGAACGCACCCGCGCATGCAGGGTGGGATGCTGCCAAAGGTGTCTAAAAGAGACAGATCACTGGGCTCTCTCAGATGATGTCACCCATTTGTGAGAATGATTGGCCTGCTGTCCTTGGAGAACATCTGCTAAAGGTAAGTAACTTGAATTCTTGATTCTTATATAGCTCTAAACCACGGTATAGCAAAGAAAGGGACCCTTTTACTAAAGCTTACTGCACCAACGTGGTCGGGATGGGCATTGCTCCTCTCTGAACAGCAGCCAGACCCCGGACTATCCAAATCCCCCCCGCATGGACAATGAGACCCCCCCAAACAACCCATGCGGACTCCCCCAGACCCCTAATGAAGGCTTTATGGTAGGTACTGGGGGGGGGGAGGTAGGTGAGCCTGGGGGGGGGGGACCCAGAGCTGCAGACCAGGAGCATCAGGCCACGGCTTTGCGTGGTCCGATGCTCCCAGATGGTGGAAATAATGCGTCTTGCGAGGTGGCTCACAAGCAGCGTTATTCTCTTGGCCCAGGATTCTGCAATCTGTGGTACAAGGATCCCTCAGTTGCTGAATCCCGCAGGGCATCAAGGTGCAGTAAAGGACAAACTTTTACCACACCTCGATGAATCCCCTAAGCTTTAGTAAAAATGCCCCCAAATAAAGTGTAAACCATATTATCTATAATATCAAATCATTATGTTTGCATAATTCTGGTTTGTTCTCTCCAATGTTTTTAAACCTGAAATATATTTCTTCTTTTCCCATTCAGTGATCGAAAACATTGTGACCTGAGGTAAGACCCAGTGAAGATACAGAAATAGTTTTAGTGGTATTCTCACCAATAATATAACACTTATTGATATTCTGCATTATCTAAACATTCTAAGCAGATAACAATTAAAAAAGATAATAAATCAAGACAAACTTAATAAATCCATAAAATGTACCATAAAAACAAAATTAAAATACAGCTGTGACTTTTCTCCTCTACTCATTACTCTAAAAAATAATTAGTTTGCTCAACTTTCCAGGACCTTATAATATCAATACTGAATAATAGCTCATTTCCAGAAAAAAGTCACATGTTAGTCTCAAACATTTCAATGACTTACTCAGCTCCGTATACCTGTTTCAGGTACCTTTTAAAATGTGCAATAGGCCTCTCATTTCACTCTTTTTCTCCCTTCAGGCTTCCAAGCTGGGTACCCCAGCCTCTTCCGGAAGGTCCCAGAAAACACTTTACAGGGAAAACCCTCTCACAACACTCTCCCAATGTGCTAATCCAGAATCTTTAACGCCATTGCCAGTTCTCTTTGGCCCTCTGTCCTCAAATCACTCCTCAACTGATGTCTCCTATGGGGAGAAATAAAAATAGGGAAACAAATCTGTCTCCCCCAATAGAAGAAATAGGAACTCATTAAACTACTTCTTCAAAAAAATCACTCCCTGTCCAAGTGCTTGGGATGCACCTAGGAAACCGATCCCTGACAAACAGAACCAGTCTTCTCAAGCATTAAACTGGAAGGTACCTTTACTACTACTACTACTATTTAGCATTTCTATAGCGCTACAAGGCGTACGCAGCGCTGCACAAACATAGAAGAAAGACAGTCCCTGCTCAAAGAGCTTACAATCTAATAGACAAAAAATAAATAAAGTAAGCAAATCAAATCAATTAATGTGAACGGGAAGGAAGAGAGGAGGGTAGGTGGAGGCGAGTGGTTACAAGTCCCACTTACCTACAGATGGAGACTCCAAAATTCTCCCTGAAAACGATTAGAATGAGTCCCTTGGCCCCTGCTGCCTCTAAGAATGTCTTTTAGTGGCTTCTGTCTCCTGACCTTCCTCAGATCCACCTGCCTCTCTCACTCTCCACCATCCTAAGGGGAAAATCTCTTTCCTTCGTTTGACCAAGCTGGGCATCGGAGAGTCGGCTCCTTCCTAGTCCTCCGAATACCTAGTAGAAAACACTCGCTGCTCGGTGATATACAGGCAGTCCGTCTTCCATTAACAACTCACAGGTTACATTAAGAACACAGATTCCAGAGACAAAGAGGGGAAAACAGAAAAGCATAAATAATATATCACCTAGTACTTTCCAATAAAATCAATTACTAATGATAAGATTTGAGTGAGGGCAATTATCATCAAATGCCAACTCCACCTCCTCTCCTGTGGCCTTTTGTTACCACCGAAACCTATGGAAGAAGTAGACCACCTGCCACAACCTATAAACCCTGGCTCCCAGCAGAAGTAACCACAGAAAGGCAGCATAACAAATGCTAAACTAGTTTCCATTCTTTTCTTTCTAGACAAAGTGGTAGAATGAGACGAATCAGAAACAGGTAATTAGAGTGAATGTTTTCATTATTGGGAAAGTTTTATATGGGATACTTTTGCCCTTGTATGAAAGGCTTGACCCTAGTGGTAATACTGTGAAACTGCCCCATGCTAGACATAGCCCACTAGAAACCAAGGACCACCTCGGAGTAAGTCCGGGGGGGAAGGGGTTGGGGAAAAGAGGGGAAAATACATAAGCTTCGCTATACTGGGCCCAGTATCTTGTTTCCAACACTGGCAAATCAGGTCACAAGTACCTAGGAAAATCCCAAAGAGTGAAACAGATATTTTTGTGTGGCTTCCCAGAAATAAGCAGTGGATTTTCCCAAGTCCATCGTATCGATGGTTTATGGGTTGTTCTTTTTGGGCCTTATTTCAAACGTTTTTTAAATGCTGCTACACTAATAGCTTTTACCATATTTTCTGGTAGCGAATTCCACAGCTTAGTTACATGTTGGATTGGATTGGGTGGGGGAGCCAAAAAGATAAGAATTGGGGGCTCGAGTATATGGAGTGGGATTGGTTCAGGAAGCCAGGGGTTTGTAGGAGCCAAGTGGGGGATTGGAAGGATCAAGGGGGGGGGGACAGATTGGTGACCCTGAAGCTATGCAAGTACCAACCCCGAATATGGTCTATCCCACATAAGTGCCAGCTCCTCACCAGCTCTCCACCCCCCCCCCCTCCACAGCAGCACTGCCCAGTTAGGTGCTGAAAAATGTCAGCACTCGGCCCGCTCTGTGGGGTTAAGTGGGCTGGAGCCTCTGAATATCCACAAGGTTCCTGTTCTACTTTCAAGTACAGTGGATTCTGGAAACTAAGAAATTTATTAGAACCAGTGATGACTGGGATATTTGAAGTCCCAGTGCAAAAAGGGTGAACAGCAAAGTACTAGGCTGACTAGATGGGGCTTAATTTTGACTGATAAATTCCTTGGGCTATATTGATTAACTGATGTTAGCTGCTGACTTTGTTCTAAATTTTATTTTGCCTAAATGCTTAAAAATCTGTTTTGTATCTGTTTTTATTAATACAGACTGAAAATGATGTGGAATAGTGTTCGTTCCTGTTTTTGTAGATGTTGTTAGTTCAAGGTAAGATTTTAACATATCGCAATAAAAAATTCCAGGGGTTAATTTTAATTTATGAGCAAATTATTTCATGCATCTACTGTATGACTCTTCATGGTCATTGATGTTCTATATGACATGGAAATTTCAAGGTGCTATAGCTAGTGTACTTTCCGAGATCTCTGCAGCACTGAAGGAACCAAATCAACATTTCACCCATCTTACTGTGGCTTTCTTCACAGTAACGTAGTGGAGTTTGAAAATATTACCAGGAAAAGTCCCACACTCAATTGGATTGTTTGCTGTGGAAAAGTCACTGACGTCTGTCTGATAAATTTAGTACCTCCAGAGAAAAGGAGGGGAGCAGGTCTTTGTCTTTTCAGTTTGAAGAAAAGGTCAATGAATTTGAGCGTTAAAATAAGGTGATTGGTCTGTTTTTTGATCTTAGATTTTCCTTTTGTATGAGTGGTTGCCAGGCTTTGTTTATGATGAGATCTTTGACGCTTTCTGCTTAGACTAAAAGTGGACACCGCTAATTTCTACTAGAAAATTTCTGTCAGGTGCTCTTTAATTCTATTAGTTTATAGCTTCGTAGAACTTTCTGTACTCTGGAGTGTTTGACCCATGTCATGCCTTCGTTAGTTTTTGTAAAGCATGCCTCATAGTTGTCATGGTACAATTGAAGTTGTAAAACAACTCTAAGATCTGGATGAAGAAGAATTAGATTAACGGTTGATTAGATTCTGAGAGAGATGAGGAATACATGCCTAACCCAAGCATTTTGGATAGTGACAACAGTCTTTCAGAAAGTGAGGTGATTTGAGGCCCTCAGAATTGCATGTGAGTATGGACGTGTCAGCCATCCCATGGATCTAAGAGAATCTGTTGAGGACGATGTCCACAAGTTCTTGGACAATCTCTTCAAGTTCTTGGAGAGATTGGAAGATTATATAATGTATATGTTCCCAGTCAGCAAAAAGTCAATTTGTTGTGACAGAACTGTATGGGAAGTAATTGATAACATTTCTGCTACAGGAAGAATGGGCCTAATAAAAATTTACTTTGAGAAACTTCCTAGACCAACACCCTACACAAAACATGAAGTAAATGAAGACACCATAGAAAAGCACATGGATATTGCTTATCAATGAAAACTCTCTGTCATATCACAAACTGTACTAAAATTGAGGCAAGGAGACAGCTCTAAGATGACAATTGGGCAGTTCCTTTTGAGGAATTCAATGCCATCATTGCGATTTTTTTATGCCTAAATCCAGCCCAGGGAGTTAGGGGGATTGGGGAGATCCTATCTGCAACCACTGAACTATGTTGGCAGCAACTTTCACCCATGCTCACATAAGATCCAGTTCTTCCTGACTCAACCCCCAGACTGCCCCGGCACTTCCTGTATTTGGCTTGTGCAATCTGAACCACTATTCAGTGGCTAAGCACCGCTGAACATCAGCAGCCGGCCTCTTAAACCACACCGAATATCGACCACATAGTTGCTAGAATTTTCTAGTTTCCTGTATAATGGGTTCTAGAGAAAGTAAAGACAAAACTGAAGGTAAGGATTTGTTAAAACCATCGATAGTTGGGATATTTGAGGCCCTGTTGCAAATGGGGTGAATAGGCAAAGTACTGGGCAGACTAGATGGGTCTTAATTTTGACTGTTAAATATCTAGGGCTTTGTTGGTTTAAATTTATTTTGCCTAATCTGTTTGTAATCTCTTTTATTATATAAAATTAAGAAAGTGATAGAAGATCTATGTTCCTCTTTTACTAGATGCTGCTCCTGTCCTTGTTCCTGTTTAGAATGTTTTTGTAAGGTAAGATTCTAAATTAGAGCAATAAGAAAACTACAGGTTAATTGAAACATTAGGAAATAATCAAGAATGAAATGCTCCAAAGATTTCCAGTGATTGTTTTTGTTTCACCCTACCAAACCAGTCCAGAACAAATGGGTTATGCTCATCAGCCAGCAGATGGAGACAGAGAATGTACAGCTGTGAGCTGTGCCCTATGTTAGATACTGTGCAGCTGCACCTCCCCAGTATTCTCTGTCTCCTGCAGATGGCTACAAGCATTAGTCTGGAGCTTTGCTCTGGACTAGTGCGATGCTTCAGGGCCATATGTCTAAATCAACTAGAAAGGAATACAGACAGGTCATGAATTACTTTCCATTCTTGATTTTTCAATAATTATAATCAATTTTTCATTATTGGAAAAGATTCTTGAGGGATTCTTTTGTTTTTATATGGAAGTCTGCCCCTATCACTAGTACTGTGAGACTACTGGTAGAGGTCAAGACCACCATTTTGGAACCCCAAACCATATGGGGAAGTACAGGGAAACTGTTTTCACACTTGCCCAATAGAAACCATGGATCACATCAGGGTAAGTCCTGAGAGTGGCTGGGGGTCCAGGACAGTTGGGGGTTAGGGAATGGAGGGATCAAAACCAGGGAAGAATCGAATCGAGGAGTTGGGGGTATTAGGGGAGCTGAGAGGGGGATGGGGAGATCAGATCTGCGACTCAGAATTTTTCTGGATGCTGTCCAATACTCAGACAGCAGGCACTCCCATATCTAAGCATCAAAAGATAGGCAGCCTTTTGTGCAGTACTGTCTGGCCAATTAGTTAGATTGTAAGCTCTCTTGAGCAGGGACTGTCCTTCCCCATGTTTTAACTTGTACAGCGCTGCGTAACCCTAGTAGCGCTATAGAAATGCTAAGTAGTAGTAGTAGTAGTATTATGTGGGCACCAACCCTGAATAGGGGCTGAGCCCACACAAGTTCCATTTCCTCCATGACCCCTCTCCCGGACTGCCCTGGCACTGCCTGTATTTGGCCTGTGTGGTCTGAGCTGATATTCAGCTGCACTGAACATTGACCCCATCGTTGTTAGAAGTTTCCAGTTTCCAGTGTAACGGCTTCTGGAGAACTGAAAAACAAACAGCCTGAAGGAGAGGATTTATTAGAACCAGCGATGGCTGGGATATTTGAGGCCCGGTGCAAATAGGCTTAAAAGGCAGTATACTGGGCAGACTAGATGGGCCTTAATTTTGATTGATAAATGCTGCTGGCTTTCAAGTCAGTCCTCGGGGCACATCTAGCCAGTCAGGGTTTTCAGGATCCCCACGGAATTCAATGGGGATATCCTGTAAACCCCGACTGGATAAGTGTGCCTGGAGGACGGGGTTGAAAACCTCTGATCTAAATTTATTTTCTCTAATATGCTTAAAATGTCTCTTTTTCATGTACAGACCACAAAACAAATCTGTGTTCCTGTTGTGAAGAGCTTGTCCTGCTAGAATGAGGTAAGATTTAATTTTAGCGTAGTTAACACAAAAACTACTACAGGGTCATTTTGACCCCTAATGAAATTAAGTTGTTTACTTTGAATTTAGGAGCAAATTATTTCATATCTCTACTGTAAGATTTCTCAGTCTCACTGGTGTTTCACATGACGTGTAAATTTTAAGGTTCCAGCTGCTGTACTTTCCAAGATAAAAGTGGACATAGGTAGAAACATTAAACGGGTAAAATTGATCCTTTTAATGTTTCAGCCATATTACGGTGGCTTTCTAGAGTAATGAAGTCTAGACTATTACAAAAGAAATAGTCCTACATGCAGGCTGGATTGTTTGATGTGGGAAAAGTCTGCACTGCATCTGAATTGAATATCACTCTCATAGTCTGATTGTGATGAAAGTCTGGCTTTCTTAGCTGAAACATTGGTATATTCACCATTTTCCAGAAGCTACGTTTCTGTCGTGTCTTATTCACATCCTGTGTTCAAATTCTGGAACAGCCGGTAATGTGTGAGCGATCTCCACCCATGGCTTTGCTGCTGCTGTCTGGCAATGGTCCATCAGCGGTTGCATTCTTATGATCTCTTGAGTTGCAACTGCAATGACATCTGATCCTTCACCATAGGTTGACTTGAATCTTGGATCCAGGAAGGAGCTTACTATATAATTATCACATATATATCTTGAAATCTGTGCAGTAAACCTTTTCCGTGTAATCGAGCAAATCACTTAACCCTCCATTGCTTCAGATACAAAATGTAAACTCTCTAAGAAAGGGAAATGCATGGGCGTAGACTGGGGGGGGGGGAGGGGGGGCAATGCCCCCCCAAACGACGACAAGGCACTGCCGCGCCTGTAGTTAAAAAAAAAAAAAAAAAAGCAGGCACGCGCTCCTCTCCGTCCGCTTGGCTTCCCTGCCCTCTCTGTCTGCGTCCCGCCTTCCTCTGAGGTCATTTCCTTTCGGGCGGGACGCAGACAGAGAGGGCAGGGAAGCCAAGCGGGTGGAGAGGAGCGTGTCCGTCTACCCCTCTGTCTTCCTCCCTCCCTCGGCACAGGCAGCAGTCTTTTTCAGCGTTCCTGGCAGCAGTAGCGATGTACACGCTGCCTTCGGCTCTGCCCAAAGCCTTCTCTTCAAGTTCCTGTTTCCGCATAGGTGGGAACAGGAACTTGAAGAGAAGGCTTCCGGGGCAGACCGAAGGCAGCGTGTACATCGCTACTGCTGCCAGGAACGCTGAAAAAGACTGCTGCCTGCGCCGAAGGGAGGGAGGAAGAGAGGGAGGTAGACGGAGTCACGATCTTGGACCTCGCGGGGGGGGGGGGCAGCAGAGAAGATGGATGGAACTGGGAGGGGTGGGGAGCAGATGGAATGGATGGGACTGGGAGGGGTGGGAGCAGAGGAAGGCAAGAGATGGTTGGGGACTGGGAGGGGTGGGGAGCAGAGGGAGGGAGCAAGAGATGGTTGGGACTGGGAGGGGTGGGGAGCAGAGGGAAGGAGCAAGAGATGGATTGGACTGGGAGGTGGGGAGCAGAGGGAAGGAGCAACAGATGGATGGGACTGGGAGGTTGGGAGCAGAGGGAAGGACCAGGAGATGGATGGGACTGGGAGGGGTGGGGAGCAGAGGGAAGGACCAGGAGATGGATGGGACTGGGAGAGGTGGGGAGCAGAGAGAAAGGCAAAGAGATGGTTGGGACTGGGAGGGTGGGGAGCAGAGGGAAGGACCAGGAGATGGATGGGACTGGGAGAGGTGGGGAGCAGAGGGAAGGAGCAAGAGATATGGGACTGGGAGGGGTGGGAGCAGAGGGATGGACCAGGAGATGGATGGGACTGGGAGAGGTGGGGAGCAGAGAGAAAGGCAAAGAGATGGTTGGGACTGGGAGGGGTGGGGAGCAGAGGGAACCAGGAGATGGATTGGACAGGGAGGGGTGGGGAGCAGAGGGAAGGACCAGGAGATGGATGGAACTGGGAGGGGTGGGGAGCAGAGGGAAGGAGCAAGAGATGGTTGGGGACTGGGAGGGGTGGGGAGCAGAGGGAAGGAGCAAGAGATGGATGGGTTGGGAGCATTGGGAGCAGAGGGAAGGACCAGGAGATGGATGGGACTGGGAGCGTTGGGAGCAGAGGGAAGGACCAGGAGATGGATTGGACTGGGAGGGGTGGGGAGCAGAGGGAAGGAGCAACAGATGGATTGGACTGGGAGCGTTGGGAGCAGAGGGAAGGAGCAAGATGGTTGGGACTGGGAGGGGTGGGGAGCAGAGGGAAGGAGCAGGAGATGGATTGGACTGGGAGGAGTGGGGAGCAGAGGGAAGGAGCAACAGATGGATTGGACTGGGAGGAGTGGGGAGCAGAGGAAGGAGCAACAGATGGATTGGACTGGGAGGGGTGGGGAGCAGAGGGAAGGAGCAACAGATGGATTGGACTGGGAGGGGTGGGGAGCAGAGGGAAGGAGCAAGAGATGGTTGGGACTGGGAGGGGTGGGGAGCAGAGGGAAGGAGCAGGAGATGGATGGGACTGGGAGGGGTGGGGAGCAGAGGGAAGGAGCAGGAGATGGGACTGGGAGGGGTGGGGTGCAGAGGGAAGGACAAAGAGATGGTTGGGACTGGGAGGGGTGGGGAGCAGAGGGAAGGAGCAACAGATTGATTGGACTGGAGGGGTGGGGAGCAGAGGGAAGGAGCAACAGATGGATGGGACTGGGAGCGTTGGGAGCAGAGAGAAAGGCAAAGAGATGGTTGGGACTGGGAGGGGTGGGGAGCAGAGGGAAGGACCAGGAGATGGATGGGACTGGGAGCGTTGGGAGCAGAGGGAAGGACCAGGAGATGGATTGGACAGGGAGGGGTGGGGAGCAGAGGGAAGGAGCAAGAGATGGATGGGACTGGGAGCGTTGGAAGCAGAGGGAAGAACCAGAGATGGATGGGACTGGGAGCGTTGGGAGCAGAGGGAAGGACCAGGAGATGGATGGGACTGGGAGGGGTGGGGAGCAGAGGGATGGACCAGGAGATGGATGGGACTGGGAGAGGTGGGGAGCAGAGGAAGGAGCAAGAGATGGATGGGACTGGGAGGGGTGGGGAGCAGAGGGATGGACCAGAGATGGATGGGATTGGGAGAGGTCAGGCACAACAGGGCAGGAGCAGAAGATATATGGGATGAAGGATGGTGAGCAGAGGGAAGGAACAGAAGATGGATGGGACTGGGAGGGTGGGGAGCAGAGGGAAGGAGCAGAAGATGGATGGGACGGAGGGATGGTGAGCAGAGGGAAGGAACAGAAGATGTATGGGACTGGGAGGGTGGGGCAGAGGGAAGCCTACTGGAAAGAAGACACTGCATAAAACAGAAGACACTGGGACCAAAGCGAATAGAAAAACTAAATGATCAGACAAAAAGGTAGATAAAAGTATTTTTCAGAATTTATTAATTGAAAATATGTCAGCTTTTTGAAATGAGTAAGAAAACTTAAAAACAGTTTAAAATGAAGATTTTGCTCTAAATGAATTAATTGCTGGATCCAATTTAACTGGGATAGTTGTTGGACTTATATGGGACTGCTGTGTAGATTTTGAAAATTAGCCACGATCTAGCTTTTTGAAATGTGCATCTGTGATATTTTGCCTGTAAATTTCAATTCCTTCCTCCATATTAGCATATTCATTTGCATATGTATATATGCAAATGAATATGCTAATATGCTCCGCCCATCCTTTGCCCCCCCCAAATGAAACAGTCAAACTATGCCTATGGGGAAATGGGACTTGATATTGTGGTTTTTTGCAACTACATTCAAAGTGGTTTACATAGTATATTCAGGTACTTATTTGTACCAGGGGCAATGGAGGGTTAGGTGACTTGCCCAGAGTCAGAACGAGCTACAGTGGGAATTAAACTCAGTTCCCCAGGATCAGAGTCCGCTGCACTAACCACTAGGCTACTCCTCCACTCCAGAACAAAGTGTATACCTTACAATAAGTCCCAGCTCCTTCAGGCTCCAAATGTGAACAGCCCTGGTGTTGGCTGCATAGCACTGGGGTGGTCTGTAGAAATTTTCAGTGGCATTTTCTGGCTAATGGGAAAGTTCTGGGCAAACTAGATGGGCCTTAATTTTGACTGATAAATTTCTAGGCCAATATTTGATGAAAAGATGTAAATACTACTGGCTTTGTTGATCTAAATTTATTTTGCCTAATCTGTTTGTAATTATATAAAATTTAAGAAGTGATAGAAGATCTATGTTCCTCTTTTACTAGATGTTCCTGTCTTTCATAGAATGTTTTTGTAAGGTAAGATTTTAAATTAGAGCAATAAGAAAACTACAGGTTAATTGAAACATTAGGAAATAATCAAGAATGAAATGCTCCAAACATTTCCAGTGATATTTTTTTCGTTTCACCCTACCAAACCAGTCCAGAACAAATGTGTTATGCTCATCAGCCAGCAGATGGAGACAGAGACTATAGAGCTCTGAGCTGTGCCCTATGTTAGATAATGTGCAGCAAATGAACAAAAATAAAAACGAAAAAAGGAAAATAATAATAAAGACAGTAAAAAACAGGGGAAAATAACAAAATATGTATTAAAAAAGGAAAAACTTAAAAAAGAAAAAACTGAAGTATAAAAATCAACATCGGTTGATTGCTAGCAAACGCCGAGCAGTTTTGGAATTTCTCTCGTCGAGAGAAATATATATATTAATTCTCGTACCAGAATTCTTCATAACGGTAAGAAATCAAGAGTTAATTCAGAATATATATATTATAAATATCGTCTAAATCTATAGAAACGTGTATACATTATCTAAATTAGACAACTGTTTGACGAGTTACCCTCATCATCATTTTTATTCATAACATTTTATTAATCTGTCTTCATGAACAGCTAGGTAATATACATCACGTTAGAGAATACAGAAACATTACATACTATTTTTAATCTTTTGTTTACCAAGATATCTATAATAGATACACTTAGTTGAAAAACAATATAGATGGCGATAAGACCTTGACTCATAGATAGATTACTTCACTTTATATACTTCCGCTATACACATCGTGAGCACATTGTATTTTGTCTTTAGTTCCAATACCAAGTATCTGTTTATAAATAGAATTACGTACAAGATGACACATAACTTACATGGTTTATATGATCGACAATAGATAACAAGGAGAACTATAGTTAGACTGAGAATATCTATGTCCACATCTTGTTTCCCTTTTTCTGTCAAATAGATTGTTCCTAAACAACGCACATAGCCTTTTTAAAGGCACAGTGTTATTGAATCAAGGTGTGTCCTATCGTATACTCTACAAGAATTTATACGCTAGAAAATACACACATGGTGTAACAGGTAAATTCTGTAATCAAAAATAAGTTTTCTCCTCTTCTTTGAAAATGCACTAGACAATGAAGTTATATATATTTTTACTAATATTTTTATTTTGTATTTGCAATATATATATACATAAAGAAAACTTAAGAATTTTAGACATTTTTACTAATCAGCTTTTAAAGATATAGTTCTTAGTGACAATATGAGATTCTTTGATAGATAAAATTAAATTTGCGTGATTGACACTATCTTTATTAGTTCCTTCTTTTTTAAATATGTATTTCATTTGTGTAGTTTGGCTGTTTGTATATTGTATTCAATTAGATCTTTGCTCAAAACAACGTACCAAAAAACAATAGACTGTTGACATTAGAACACCTGTTTTTCATTCTCATTATATATTTATTTATTTTTAATGGTGTTTTAAGTTTAGAAATTATAGAAAATCAGTAATGTAATTTTAAAGACATAATCCTTGGTGATAATATGAAATTCATTCATAGATAAAATCAAATTTGAGTTATTGACACATTTTTTACTAGTTTCTTATAAATATGTATTTTATCTGTGCATCTCTGATTGTATTCAATTAAATCCTCTCCTTTATATATATTTTTATATAAAATATATCATAGAGTAATAGACCATTAATAGTAGTACATCTGTTCTTTGTTCTTATTATATACGTAATTATTTAATTTTTGTTTAAAATTAAAGAGATAAAAATTGATATGTTGTAAATTAAATAATATTTGTTTTATTTAGACTCCTGACGCAGGCCAGTTGGGCCGAAACACAGCTGTGTCGAGTCATATCACCTCAATAAATCTATTCAATTTTTTATTCATTTTTCTTGTGTCGTCCATTTTTTCTCCTTTTTGTTGATTTTTATACTTCAGTTCTTTTTCTTTTTAAGTTTTTCCTTTTTTAATACATATTTGTTATTTTCCCCTGCTTATTTTACTGTCTTTATTATTATTTTTCCTTTTTTCGTTTTTTTTTTGTTCATTTGTGTCATCTTCGCTGTTTTTTGATTACTGTTTTTTGCGAAGACAGGTTTCTTCTGTATTTGTTACAGATAATGTGCAGCTGCACCTCCCAGTATTCTCTGTCTCCTGCAGATGGCTACAAGCATTAGTCTGGAGCTTTGCTCTGGACTAGTGTGATGCTTCAGGGCCATATGTCTAAATCCAACTAGAAAGGAATGCAGACAGGTCATGAATTACTTTCCATTCTTGATTTTTCAATAATTATAATCAATTTTTCATTATTGGAAAAGATACTTGAGGGATTCTTTTGTTTTTATATGGAAGTCTGCCCCTATCACTAGTACTGTGAGACTACTGGTAGGGGTCAAGACCACCATTTTGGAACCCAAGCCATATGGGAAAGAGAGTACAGGGAAACTGTTTTCATACTTTCCCAAGAGAATCCATGGATCACCTTGTGGTAAGTCCTGAGAGTAGCTGGGGGTCTAGGGCACATAACCATTATACCTCCATTCAGGAAATCTTGACTGCCCAAACTTGACATTTCGTCCTTTAGATTGTAAGCTCCTTTGAGCCGGGACTGTCCTTCCCCATGTTTTAACTTGTACAGCGCTGCGTAACCCTAGTAGCGCTATAGAAATGCTAAGTAGTAGTAGTAGTAGTTAGTGTGGGCACCAACCCTGAATAGGGGCTGAGCCCACACAAGTTCCATTTCCTCCATGACCCCTCTCCCGGACTGCCCTGGCACTGCCTGTATTTGGCCTGTGTGGTCTGAGCTGATATTCAGCTGCACTGAACATTGACCCCATCGTTGTTAGAAGTTTCCAGTTTCCAGTGTAACGGCTTCTGGAGAACTGAAAAACAAAACAGCCTGAAGGAGAGGATTTATTAGAACCAGCGATGGCTGGGATATTTGAGGCCCCGGTGCAAATAGGCTTAAAAGGCAGTATACTGGGCAGACTAGATGGGCCTTAATTTTGATTGATAAATGCTGCTGGCTTTCAAGCCAGTTCTCAGGGCACATCTAGCCAGTCAGGGTTTTCAGGATATCCCCACGGAATTCAATGGGGATATCCTGTAAACCCCGACTGGATAAGTGTGCCTGGAGGACGGGGTTGAAAACCTCTGATCTAAATTTATTTTCTCTAATATGCTTAAAATGTCTCTTTTCATGTACACACCACAAAACAAATCTGTGTTCCTGTTGTGTAGACCTTGTCCTGCTAGAATGAGGTAAGATTTAATTTTAGCGTAGTTAACACAAAAAGTACTACAGGGGTCATTTGACCCCTAATGAAATTAAGTTGTTTACTTTGAATTTAGGAGCAAATTATTTCATATCTCTACTGTAAGATTTCTCAGTCTCACTGGTGTTTCACATGACGTGTAAATTTTAAGGTTCCAGCTGCTGTACTTTCCAAGATAAAAGCGGACATAGGTAGAAACATTAAACAGGTAAAATTGATCCTTTTAATGTTTCAGCCATATTACGGTGGCTTTCTAGAGTAATGAAGTC